>NW_027528798.1:2408117-2429442 GCF_008692635.1 Crocuta crocuta
TCCCACCTAACTGGCATCCCATCCATTCTTGGCTCTCTGCAGTCAACTCAGTCAATATCCAGCCATTTCCTGCAAGAGAACTTCCTTGACTCCACTCTGTAAAATAGGACCCAATCACCCTCTAGCTCCAGCACTCTTCCTGTCACCTGACACTACTCATTGTTATCCCTACTCTCCATTAGAATGAATGTTCCTTGAAGGCAGACTTTATCCTTCTTATTCAAGATTTTATCTCTGGAGCTTTTAATAGCCCTGACACATAGTAGGTAGTCAACAAATATGTAACAAATAAATGCATAAATATGAACATTGTGGTTGGTGGCCACACTGAGAATTTAAATATTTTATTGCTGTCCATGCATATTTTATGACATATTTAATTTTTTAATCTATGCATTTTATTAATTATGACAGTTGAAAATAATCTGGTTGGAATGAGAGTCTTGATTTTTATATGTCGGCTAAATAGATTCTGGCAATTAGAGTCACTTGAACTTCTCTTCAGAGTCATCCTTTTTTGTTTTGTTTTTGTTATTTTGTTATTTTTTATTTTAGAAAATTACAGATCAGTGTTGAAACCTGAGTAATTTTGCATCTGAAATGATAAAAGTGTTCATAATTTACTAGCTTACAACTAGTATTTGCATGTTCTAAAATACACTGTTTTTCTTTTTTTTATTTATTTGTATTTATTTTTTATTTTTTTTTTTTTACAAATAGTTTATTGTCAAATTAGTTTCCACATAACACTCAGTGCTCATCCCCACAAGTGTCCTCCTCCATGTCCATCCCCCTCCCCCCCACATCCATCAGTCCTCAGTTTTTGTCAGCATTCAAGAGTCTCTCATGGTTTGCCTCTCTCCCTTTCCCCCACCATTTCCGCCCTTCTTCTCCCCCTTGTTCCTCCGTCAAGTTCCTCCTAATCCTCCTATACGTGCAAACATATGATATTTGTCCTTCTCTGCCTGACTTATTTCGCTCAGCATAACACCCTCAAGGTCCATCCATGTTGCTACACATGGCCAGATTTCATTGTTTCTCATTGCCATGTAGTATTCCATGGTATAGATAAACCACATCTTCTTGATCCATTCATCTGTTGATGGACACTTAGGCTCTTTCCATGTTTTAGCTATTGTGGAGAGTGCTGCTATGAACATTGGGGTACATGTGCTCCTATGCATCAGCATTTCTGTATCCCTTGGGTAAATTCCTAGCAGTGCTATTGCTGGGTCATAGGGGAGTTCCATTGTTAGTTTCCTGAGGAACCTCCACACTGTTTTCCAGAGGGGCTGTACCAGTTTACATTCCCACCAACAGTGTAGGAGGGTGCCCGTTTCTCCACATCCTCGCCAGCATCTAGAGTTTTCTGATTTGCTCATTTTAGCCACTCTGACTGGAGTGAGGTGGTATCTCAGTGTAAAATACACTGTTTTTCATATTTTCTCCTTCTTTGTGTTTGGGTGGTAGGAAAAAAACAAACAAACAAGGAACTGGTTAGGAGACCAAGCTCTAAGACCATCTTCTGTATTTTCGTCTCCCTGAACTCAGTTTTTCTGTTTTTAAATTGGGGACTCCATGGCCAGGCCTTTCAGGAAACTTCTGTGTTATTTTTTATATGTGGAATTTTTGGAGGCAAGTCTGCCTAGTCCTCATCAGTGTCTGTCTCTAAAGGACCCATTTCTACCCTTTGCTCCTCAAATAGACAAATCGGTTAATCCATCCATACATACATAGCTACATAGAGAGAGAGAGACTAAAAATAAAATCAGACAAACAGAAAGCCATGCCACTGACCAGCTGTTGTCTCAGTTTACCCCAGGCCATGTCCCTGCTTCTCAGGAAGCACTGAGTGAGGGGGAAGGAGCTTCAGGGCCATGAGATTGCCAGGGTTGTTCTCAGAAGTAAGTCTGCCATTTTCAAAGTTGATATTCAGAGCAAGTTTGTCGACCTAGGAAGAGCATCCTTTGTCTCCTGAGAATTCCTGGATTCTCCCCATTTTTTTCTCAGTCATTTCCTTAGCCATGGCCCCTGTTAACAGCAGTGATGCATATTTCAGCCTCCCTGTCCCGTGGCAAACACTATTCATGATTCCTAGCACTGTACACAGAATCCCAAAGCTATCACATGCTCTGATCATTGTTTCCCAGATGAAATATTCCCTCTAAGTCTGTGTTTCTCCATGTATAGTCTGCAGTCCAACTGGGAAAGGATCATCTGAGATGCTTTTAGAAATGCCGATTTCTGGTCCCTACCTCAGACCTACTGAGCCAGAATTTCTTGGTGCAGGTCCTTCCCTATTTAACAAGTTGCCACAGTGATTTTCATGGTCCCCTGTTTATTCCCATCTTCCAACCCATGAAAATCTCCCTAGGTTCTCCATGTAGTTCCTGGACTGGGGAAGGAGGGGAAGAAACCATTTATCCGTGTGTGTGTGTGTGTGTGTGTGTGTGTGTGTGTGTGTGTGTGTGTGTGTGTTTCACAGGTGATATAATTAGATAAGGAATGAATTCATTAGAGGCCTCCCATTCAGTTCATTATGCAAGATAATAATCACTACCATGTTTGTAAGCATCTAAGGCTAGGAATTAGATCTCCCTTTGTCCATCTCCCAGCCTGTAGCACAGTGCCTGGCCGAGTAGGCAATCAACCACGCTGAGTCCAGAGGACCCAAATCTGATTTAATCATCTCTTGCAAATGTAACCACCAATCCCATCAATGGTGAAGAAATAAAATAAGTCAATAAGGCAATTCTTTTTTTTTTTTTTTTTTTTTTTTTTTTTTTTTTTTTTTNAGCCCGACGCGGGGCTCGAACCCACGAACCGCAAGATCATGACCTAAGCGAAAGTCGGACGCTTAACCGACTAAGCCACCCAGGCGCCCCTCAATAAGGCAATTCTTGATAAGTACCAAAAATGCCAGTTACACAGAATTTGATGATGATGATGGTGATATCAATGACTATAAATTAACCTAGCATTCATTGGATGGTAATGTCCAAATTTACTGTTAATTAATTAATTAGCTAATAAATTTAACAACTGTTTATCAAGTTGCCACTATGTGCCAGGAAATATTTTGGGCATTTGGGATAATCATCAGACAGAACAAAGAGCTCTGCCCTCATGGATCCCATATTCTTCATGGCGGTGGAGAAATAAACCTGCATAAAAAATAACAAGTAAGTGCAGTATATGGTATGTTGGAAGATAGTGTCATAGTAAAAAGAAAAAGCTGAGCTGGATGAGAGGGATCAGTTGCAGAAAGATGCAGTTAAAAGAGGGAACTAAGTATCTTATTTTCTATTCATCAAAAGATTATAATAATGTTGTCATTATTATCCCTATTTTAAAGGAGTGATTGAGTCTTATACAAGTTTGTCTGTTTTCCCAAGATCATACTCTTAGAGATGGAGCTGGATTGAACCCAAGGAAGCCTTGCTCCATAGCCTGGACTTCTGAATTCCAATTTACATTTCCTTTCTCATTGGCCAATGATGTATATACCATCCAATTTAGGGTCAGCTGCAGTGGTCTTCCAGGAGCTCCAGGGCAGGAGTAAGCAATTCCAACTTTCATAATCCCATGCTTAATTACTCAGTGGGCACCGGGAGCCCTCAGTCACCCATAGAGTTTTCTGTTCAAGCAAGACACATGATTCTAATAAAGAATCAACAATGGAAAGGGCAATTACATATTTTCTTACTTGCTGAAATGGGGAGGGGCTCCCTGGGGATATCACACTAGGGTAGAAGAAGAGGGGAACATGAAGAGGATTCCATGTTTATTTTTAGTTTCAATTAATAGTTTTTGCTGAGCCATCAAGTTTGGGGAGACTTTTTAAAAACTTGCAGTATAATTACTTTCTAATTGCTGGAGATGAGTAGACATCTGAGTGCAATCTTCCTGTATTTTTTTAATTGCAAAATTATTGAATATTGTTTTATATACTCTGACACTTTTGTTATTACCTGAGAGGAAGAAAGTGGCCTTAGGATCATGGATTATCTGTGTGGAAGGAGACCTCAGAGATCGCCTTGCCCAAATTCCTCATTTTAGAGATGATGAAATTTAGAGGCAAATGCCATGCCTGAGATCCCTCAGACTGTGTCAAAGGGGAGATGCCACAGTTAGAAAATCATAGATTATTAGCCTCAGGAATCCTCTGTTGATTTCCTCTCATTCTCTAGGTAAGGAAAATGAGTCCCAATGCAAGTTCATTATCTTTCTCATTGGAGTTGTACTTTCTCCAACACATTCGCTATACAACTCACTGACATTCTGTTACTGCAAATATAAACATGTCATTCACTTAAAACACTTCAGTGATTCTCTGTCTTCAGAATAAAGTTGAATTTGTTGTTAAGCAGTTTTTTGTCTTTAACTTAAATGTGCAGATACATCTCTTGACGCTGCCGTATTGTACTTGTTCTACCAACATACACTCTCCTCTCCTCCCTGCTTGCCCCCACCCACAAGGTTTTATTTCAGGTGTGCCTTTTCTGCTCTTCACTTTTTTTCTGGATAGGCACCCTTTGTGTATACATGCCTCCACCTTTCATTTATGTTATTTATTTAGTTTATTTTTATGTTATTATTAATAAATTATTTATTTAATAATTTATATGTTATTTCATTTAGTTATATTCCACTAACGTTTTGTTTATGTTGGTCTTTTCTATCACCAGAAGCCCAGTTAGGGCAGGAATTGTGATTTTTATCAGTCTTTGTCTATTCATCCTTTGGTGGTGCCCTGACTTGCACATGGATAATTCTCAGTGAACACTTATTGAAAGAATAGAGGAGTGAATCAATAATGGAATGACTTGTGAGTTGATAAACATTATGGATCTCTAACAATATTTCCAAAAGTATTTTTAAGAAGAAAACAAAACAAGAAGTAAAAGTAGAATTTTGATCTCTTAGTAAGAAATCTCAAGTAAAATACCTCCTTTAAAATTTCATAAAATTAGTATTATAGATAATTGATTTGTAAAAACCATTTTGCAAAGACACTTTGTTGCTGTTTTCCTCTAAGCCTCAGTTTCTCCCTGTATAAATTTTAGTTCAGTCGATGGCCACTGTTCCATTTAGTTGTGACAAACTTTATCAGATTGTACATATTGTACTCTGAATTCTTCATTCATTTCTTTAAGACAGTAATTGAACATATGCTGAATATGTCAGTATGCTCCAGAGAAGGACGAACAGATGGATAAATTAAAAGGAGCTCATAGTCTACGAAGAGAGTTAAGCACACAGTGTTAGTTTATATCTAAAAGTTCTATGCCTGATGGTCAAGTGGATATGTGAAGGATCAGGGGAGTTCAGAAGAGGTGAAACATTATTTCTATTTTGGGAAACTAGGAAGACTTTATAAGAAGGAATAATTTGAGTGGAACCTTGTAAACTATTGACAGGAAAGGAGTTCATAGATCATATTAATAGTAGAAATTCTCAAAGATATCTTGGAGTTTTCTTGGAACTAGTTACCATGAACTCTTCTTGGATCTAGTCTTATTATTTTACTAGAAATATTTAACAACCTCAAGAGTAATAAGTATAAGTATTATTTAACCTGATTTGTCAGTCTTTCAAAAGATTATTTTAGAATTAGGGAGTCACCAGGTGCTAGCAAGGTAAGTCTGCTTTAGATGGCAAGACCCAAAAGGTAATTTAGCAATAATAAAAGCATCGGCTATAGTCTCTTCATTCATTTAATAAATATTTATTAAGGACTTGTTGTGGGGAAGAGTTACACTATTTTGCTGAAAATGAAGATGAAAATAAATTGCCTCTGTTCTTAAGAACTTAAAGTCTACTAAGGAGTTAACATGGAAACAAACAATATGATGGTCATAAAAAATTATTTTTCTAAAAGCATGTATACCATGAAGGTCATAGGAAACTCACCAGAGTAGGTGGTGGCTGAGCTGATCCTTGCGGGATGAGTAGGTGTTTGCCTCATATTCTGGAGCAGAAACAGATAGAGATAAAATTTTAATAGACAAAGAAACAGGGAGAACACTGTGTGTTCTTGGACTGAATACTTTTAAAAATTCAAATAGTCTCCTTTATTTGCTTATTGGCAATATCCCTTTCTATTTTGTCTTTAGTGGCTGCTTTACTGTTCATAGTAGTGATCTTTCATCTTATGGAAGTATTCTATTTTCCCTTCCTTGGCCTGTGTGCTATGGTTGCCATACATTTTAGTGCTATACATTTATAAACCACATAATCATTTCTTAAAACTTGTTTTAAAGTATCAAAAATTTTAAAGATTTTTTAAAAATAAGCAAAAGCATCTTTTATATTTATCCATATATTCATGTTTCAGGAGATCTTTCTTCCATTTGTGTAGACTCTAATTTCCATATGGTATATTTCTTCTGTTTGAAAGAATTTCTTTACTTTTTCATGTACTTCACGTCCACTCTTGATGGACTATTTCAGATTTTGTCTATCGGAAAGTGGCTTCATTTTGCCTTCATTTTTGAAAGATATATTCATCTGATATAGCATTCTTGGTTGATACACCCTTCTTCCTCTGCACTCACAAGTAATTTGATGGTATTGCATCACTATTTTCTAGCTTGCCCTGTTTCTGATTTCATTCGTAATCTTTTTTCTTCTTTAGATACAATGCCCTCTCCTCCCTCTGTGGATGCTTTAAGATTTCCTCTATCTTTCAACAATTTGAGTACAATGGCTCTTGGTATAATATTCTTCATGATTTTTATGTTTGTGGTTTATTGAACTTTGTAAATCTGTAGTTTCAGAGTACTAATCAAATTTGGAAATTTTTAAATATGATCTTCCTCCCTTTTCAGGGACTCCAGTTACATGTATATTATGCCTCTTAAAGTATTTCCCACAGCGCTGTTGTTGCTATGTTGTTTCAGTATTTTCTCTTTTTCCATTTCATTTTGGATACTATGTATGACTGCTTCTTCAAGTTCATTAACCTGTTCTTCAGTGTTTAATCCAATGTTAACTTCAAATACTGTATATATTTTTTCACTAGAAGTTCGGTTTAAGTCTTTTTTATCTTCCACATCTTTCTTAATATATGAATATTCTCCTCTACCTTCTTGAACATAATGAAATATATTCATTTTGGCTGTTTTAATTACTTTACCTACTATTGTATCATCCATGTAATCTCTAACTCTGTTTCTGTGAGTTGATTTTCTTCTTCGTTATGAAGGATATTTTTTTCTGCTTCTTTGCATGTCTGTTAATTTTTTAGTAGAAGGATGGCACCGTGAATTTTATTTTACCAGGTGCTGAAAGTTATCATATTTCTTTAAATATATTTTTTGTTCTGGGGTACAGATAGTTTACGTGAAACTCATTTCATACTTTCAAGGTTTGCTTTTTAGCTTTGTTAAGCAGGTTTAGGGCAGCGTTTTTACTGTGGAGCTACTTTAGCCCATGACTGAGGGAATATTGTTTTGGTGTTCTCAATGCCACATGTATTTTCAAGGTTTATATTATGTTATATATTTTACTCTGGCTGTTGAAAGCACAACCTGTTTGTAGCCCTCTGTGAACTCTGGGGCTTGTTACAACTGTTCCTTTCAAGTGGTTCTTTCCCCAACCTCTGGACATGCATGCACTGATCAGCAGCCAGGTGGAGACTTTACAAAGACCCTCTATATGTCTCCCGAGGTCTCTTTTACAGCCCTTCTCTCCATGAGCTCATCTCCTCTTTAATAATCTTTTGAGTACTGCCCTATAAGTCCCAGCTGTCTCAGCCTCCCCAAACTCTTGATTCCGATTCCTTCACTCAGGCAGGCCAAGGGCTCCATTTGGGTTCCCTCTTCCTTCACTATGGCCTGGAAACCCTCCAGAAAGAGTTTCCTACAAATGTGGGGATTACTTAATTTTTTTTTTCCTTCTTTTAGATGTCATTTCTCTGAGCTACCTTTTGTCCAGTGTCTAAAAAACAGATACCTACTGCTAGGTGCTAGAGGGTGGGGAAGGTACACCCAGTCCTTGCCTTCACTGAATTGATCCCTTCTCGACAAGAACAGTATAAAAACTAATGCCAATTCAATGGGATACATAAGAGTACAATTATCTGTTAGAAGTTATATCTATTCCAAAGATATAAGGATCAAACTAGCTAATGTATGCAGATTGCCAAATACACTGCCTGGCATACAATAATTGTTCAATAAATGATCAAAGCATTGTGTTGAGAGGTAGTGAAGATTCAAAACATCATTATTGAAGGAAAACACAGTAGTAAAAGTTTGTATCTTTGTAGGGGATGTGGAAAGGATGTAATCAACAAATTTGAAGCATTGGATATACAGCAAGTAACGATTTAGCTGACTTGGCAAGAACTTGGCATTTGATCATGGATATCTTTCAAAATTGAACAAGAAGCTCTTTGGCAGTAAGTTTTGTATACCACATACACACCCATATTACACATATACACATATATATATATATATACATAAAATTTTGGCCATGTTACCTTAGTTTGTTAACTTTTACAAAGTAGCTTTGATCAATCTCTAACCAGAAGTGTCATCAGTGAATAATCATGAGAGTCGTATTAAACATATCCTGCACAAGTATATCCGGAGCAAAGATAAAGTGTCGACAGGATGATTGAGTTCCACTTGCAAAATTGATTATTTTACTTCCCAACTCTCTAGCCTTTAATTGAAATGGATAGATTTGATGGAGCACCCTTGGCCTTGGCCATGGTATCTGGCAGAGCCTGAAAACTAACACCCTGACTTTGGAAGGCACCGAGCCAAAGGTTTCTATAGGTCAGTTCTCCCTCCCCACTCTGTCCCATTGACAAGGATAGGATCAATGGGAAATTGGCCAGGTCGTCACTCTGACGCCTTCCATCCTCAGTGCAGGGAAATAGAGCTTATGTTACCCCCAATGGCAGGGAACAAAATTAGATTTTAGTGCACAGTAAAATGCTCAACCACCCATCAAAATCATTCCCACTAGGGGAAAAATATCCTTGCTGAAAAAAAGAAAAATCTGGGAATTGTTTCTCCAAGATAATTAACTGGCCCCAGTCTGGCTAAATTGGAGAACAGTGGGTGAGTGATCCTGACCTCAGTGTCTTGGTGCCATGTTTTCCAAAGTGACTGTTTTTTAAAGCACCAGGTGAAAAATTCAGAATGGCCTGAGGAATTGCGTAGTTTTGATTGAAGATGCAGAGGCTAAAAAAGGCCATTGCCTCCATGGTAAGATATGGGACATGCCAGAGAACCAATCAGCTAAATGGACAGGTTCTACTTGTTTGAAAAACCACCTGAATGGTCTACTATGGAGAAGTTTTGCACAGTGCACCTTTCCCATGAGGTTCCTTGGTGCCTTTGTTTAGGAATGCCAGCTTGGTCTTTGAAAGAAGTGTATGTTACTGGCAGGATTAGCCCAACTGCTTTACTTGGATAGTAGACAAAATAAATGCACTCCTGTTTTTACTAAAGTCTTATTAGAAGCTTACTGAGGAAAAAAACATGACTTGGAAAAGGATATGTGTATGTGGACACACATACACACATGTGAATAACTACATTCTATTGCTCTAAGTATCACAAAATCCCCATTATCATTGGGTATATATTACATTCTTAACATCATTGGAAAAACAAAGCAAAGGTGTGAAGAAGCCTATTGTTCATGGATTGATTACTCCTGCCCCTTCTTTAGCTCATTTATTTTCTGTTCTTAGAGGGCCTTCAAGACTGTTAATAGTTTAATGCTACCAGTTGCCTTCATGAACACTAAACGCTGACATTTTTTCCTTGCAATGGTGCCAATGTTTTGAGCCCTCCTAATGATTTTGTTTGATTGTTCCTTTTTTCCTGTGTTTTAATGGAAAAAGAGTAATCTAGTTTTGAACCTCTTGAAATTTTCTCCCTCCAACAACTTAAAGAAAATTCTCTTTCCCACCATAGAGGAAATTTCTGTATTGCATCAACAACAGACATAGCTATGGAAACACTATTTTTTTTTATTCTTTTACTTGGAAAAATTACCAATTAGCTCATATGTTTCCTTCTAAAATTCCCACATTACTGAAGGGACTAAATATTATATTTTTTGAAGTCCTGTGTGCAAATTTTTTAAATCAGTTTTATTGATAGCAGCAAAGCATAGGGATGTGGTGTTGCATACATCTCCAAATACAGTAGAAGTTTGAATAAATTACAGTGTGTTTAATAGATTGACTACCACATAGTCATTAAAATGATACATGTGAAGACGTTCTGATGATATGGAGAAATATTTATAATGTAATGCTAAGATAAATCAGTACACAGAACTGCATATCTACCAACACACACTATACTGTGTACAGTCATTCGTGTATTCACATAAGCAGAAACATAAAGAGAGGTAAGTAAAAGTTAACCCTTCAGCAGAAGTTTAATAATGGTTATTTCTTTGTTTTAAGTTTATTTATTTTTGAGGGGGTGGAGGAGAGAGACTCCCAAGCAGGCTCCATGGGTGGCTCAGTTGGTTGAACATCCGACTCCAGCTTAGGTCTTAATCTCACAGCTCATGAGTTCAAGCCCCACAGTGGGCTTGCTGCTGTCAGCAGAGATCTCCTTTCAGATCTTCTGTTCCCCTCTTCCCACCCATCCCCTGCTTGTGCTTTCTCTCTCTCAAAATATATAAACATTAAAAAAAAAAAAAAAAAAACCCTGTCTGAAAGGAAAGAATGCTAGGTGGTCTCTTAGTCCCTGACCTTTTTTCCTAAACCTCTGGAGTCATTACTGTTATCCCAGTGTCCCCTGAGAGAGAATCTGGTGTCCTAAGAAGTGAAATGACTTGCTGGAGTGAAACGGTGACTTGGTAATGGGGTCATTTCTGGACCCCAGCCACAGACATGGACAGCTCCTGTGAATAGTCTGGTGTCTTCTGCTTCTGCCAGTCAGCCAGCTGTTTTATGTTTTGTGACCTGTGGCTAAACAGCAATTGTAAATATCTGCTTCCCTCTCCATGATAGACTTTTATTGGAAGCATTAAGAACCCTACTGGTATAGCTTACTTCATGACATTTCCCAAAGTCATAAGGGATATGACATGACATTTTACAGGGCTGTGATTTTGCAAACATTTCTATACAACATCATGGCAGTTTCTCATTAAACTACACTAATTTGACCAGGACAACTGGTGGTTTGGAAGGTTTCTCCTTACATCAAAACGAGGTGCTCTGGACTCATTCATTTTATCCTTTGCACATCCTTTGCTAAACCATTGAGGCAAATCTCTGTCAGAAGATAATGCCTTCAAACCTCTCATTACATTTGAGGAAAGACACTTGTGCCAAGACGTACTTTTATTAAAGGAAATAAAAAGAGAAGGATGAAGTTCTTCCAGTCTAGAAAGTCCTTTAAAAATTTAAGAATTTTCCAAAACTCTAGATTTACTAATAACAACTGTGAACTATATGGGGAGGATTGATGAAATCACATATGTTTCCAGCTAGATACTTAAGAAAAATACATGGTTACTTGTATTGGGGAACTAATAAGTGAAGGTATACATATCTATTCACTGCGGGGTTTCTCAGAATTCTTAATTCATTAAGAAAAAAAAAAAAAAAAGGTCCATAGTAGCAGGTGATGGTATTTTCCCTGTAAGTGTGGTCCTCTTCCTCCTTCTGAAAGCTGACACTATCTCCTAAGCCTCACATGACTATGCCTGGCCAGTCACAGAGCCCATGAAATTTCTACAACAGCAGTTTGTCCAAGGGTAGGCGTATGAAGCATGCTAGCCAATCAGAGCCTTCCAACTCTTTTCAATGCTATATTTTTCTTTATCATACCGTTTACCATCATCTAGCACACTATGCATTTTCTCATTTATTTTACTGTGTCCTTCCATTCAGTAACATAGGAGTCCCATGAGGATAGGAATTTATGTCTTTTCTGTTCATTGGTCTATCCTGTGTGATACATAATAGGTGCTCCATAAATGTTGGTTGTTGAATCTTGACTGGATCAAGAAGTGTAGAGTGTGTGGTGTTTTCTCAAACTTATTTTCAGATAGAACCCTTTACCTACAAGGCATTGGACAGGTTAATTCTCTGTGGAACATAATTTCGGAAACACTCAATATTTTAAAGTTTTTTAAATTTTTTTATTTTTGAGAGAGAGAGAGAGAGAGAGAGAGCAAGCAGGGGAGGGGCAGAGAGAGGAAGATACAGAATCCAAAACAGGCTGCAGGCTCTGAGCTAGCTGTCAGCACAGAGCCTAACGCAGGGCTCAAACCCACGAACTGTGAGATCATGACCTGAGCCAAAGTTGGATATTTAAGCAACTAAGCCACCTAAGTGCCCCAAGAAACACTCGTTTATAAGAGTACTAATAAAGTATCAATTTAAATGTGGTTATCATTTCAATGAGACCCAGAAGGGGTAATGTAATTAACTCAAAAGCCCACACCATACTTGATGTTTCCTGTGTTTTAGTCCTCAGTTCCCCCACATCAGCTTATCCAACCACGTAGAGAATGCTCACTGCTACATGCCAGGCTCACTGATGGGTCTGCTTCTTCTGTTACATGGACTCACTGAAACTTCATATCAGAGCAGTTGAATGGAATCCCACTTTTGTCCACAAAGTTAAGGGTGTGACTTCTCTAAGGCTGCACAGCTCTGTGCGCAAGTGGGGGTTACAGTGTCCCCAGTTAACATTTTTTTTAAGTTTATTATTTATTTTGAAAGAGAGCACAAGCAGCGAAAGGGGGGAGAGAGAGACGATATCAAGCAGGCTCTGTGTATCAGTGCAGAGGCCAATGCAGGGCTTGAACCCATGAACTGTGAGATCATGACATGAGTTGAAACCAAGACCAACACTTACTCAACTGAGCCTCCCAGGAATTCCGGCCCCTCTCCGACCCTGCCAGTTGACATTCCTAATGAAGAGGTAATAATGCCTCCAACCCCATGTTACCATTTCACCTTTCATAGGACTCAGTTTCCCCAAAAGTTATACAGAGTGTATAGCTAATGAAGCAAAACATGTGCCAAAACAGGGGAAAAGCAGGTGTTACACATTGCACCTTCAGCATCCACTCAATCAATACTTGAGTGCCTACTATATGCCAGGTACTGTGTTAGGCACAAGCAGTAGACAGTAGAAATGATATCACCTGGGTGAGGTTTAAACTCCAGTGGGATGAGACAATTAAGCATTACAGACTTTGATGGTTGCAATGCACGAAATAGAGTAACACAACAGCAGATGTCTAAGGAGTACCATTTTAGTTTTATTTATTTACTTATATTGAGAGGGAAAGAAAGACAGAGAGAGAGGAGAGGCAGAGAGAGAGGAAGAGAGAGAATCCCAAGCAGGCTCTGCACTGTCAGCTCAGAGCCTGGCTCTGGGCTCAAACTCAGTAACCATGAGACCATGACCTGAGCCAAAATCTAGTGTCACATGCTTAACAAACTGAACCACCCAGGTGCCTCAGGAGCTCAGTATTAGAAGGGACTCGATGGGAAACTTCGCTGCTCTGCCCCACAAAACTAGGTGGATTCCACATGTCTGGCTCTTAGAGATGAAGAGAAGCTCAATCCATGCTAACCTAGCCCTTTGGTCTCTTAGAAACCAACACCATGATTGATTCTAGAGTTGAGTTATTTCCCTTTTCCACTGAATATCTTGGCAGCATCAAAGAGCCTTCTAGAAGGACCTGGCCTTACCACCAAACAGATTTTATGCTGAACTGGACCTCAGATTAGATGGAAAGCAGTATCATAGAGTCCGATGCCAAGTGCTTTATGCATGTAATAGTACTGTTCGTCATTATCCATTATTTATCAGCCTGGGGAGATTGAAGAAGATAGAGCAAGACCCCTTAGTTTAATGTGAGATCTTTATCTTTCATTCTTTGAGCTCATACACGCCAGGAATAGCTGTTGAATTGTTGTCAGTGAGCACACACATCATTGACCAGCCAACTCTCATCCTGAAATGCCCCAGACCTCAGAAATGAAGCCATATGAAAATTTGATCAAGGGTCTTCTGGAGTTGGTGTTGGCTGGGGAATCCATGGCAGAGCCATGGGGAAGGGGTGAGTGCCAGGGTTTAGGACAAACATTTTCCCCCTGAATTATTCTGGTCTTTTTGTTCTCCCATAAAACAGCAGTTCTCAACCTTAGCAATGCATTGGTGTCACTTGGGAAGGTAAACAAAAATACTGATGCCTGAGTCCCACCCTGACAGAGTGTGATTTATGTGATCTGGTGAGAGGCTGGAATATGGGGATTTATCAAAGCTTTCCCAGGTGATCCTAATGTTCTTTCAGTGTTGAGAACCAACTCTGTAGATGTAGGCATGAGGAGATGAACAACTTAGGTGTCACTTATTTTAGAACTCTGTCAATCCTGCCTTGCCTGCCTTCACAAAAGATTAACTCAGTCAGTGGGTAAATCTTAATCTGTTCTTGTGCTACCATTTTGACCATTTTAGACAAACTGGTCAATTTATCTATGTTTAAATCACAGAAATGGTAAGGTTTCCAGTCATTTACTTCATGGGTAGATTTTCTTTCTCTCTTTTTTTATTTAATGTTTATTTTTGAGACAGAGAGAGAGAGAATAGGGGAGGGGCAGATAGAGAGAGAGGGAGAGGATCTGAACCAGGCTTCTGTGCTGACAGCATAGAGCCTGATGCAAGGCCTGAACTGACGAACCATGAGATCATGACCTGAGCCGAAGTTGGACGCTTAAGCAACTGAGCCACCCAGCACCTCTCTAGGTGGATTTTCTTATGCATCTGGACTAAGGAGGCAGGATGGCTACACCAGTGTAAGGAGATGGTGAGGTAACTCCTGTGTGTCTAACCTGGGTGTTCTGCAGAAGTGCAGCAGGCTCAAAGGAAGTAGGTGCTGGGAAAACTGAGAAGGGCTAAAGGACACTGATCTATAATGAATGAAATCAATTCCAGTGCAAGAGTTCTCAAAACTTTTCACCAAGAATCTTTTTTTTTCCCCTACTATGTGCCTCCATAAATTTAATGCTGGAAAACTTTTCTTACACAATGAATGCATTTTCCTGCTGAAATACTTCATCATAAGCCTTTCGGTCTGCTAAGTGGAATGTCTATTCAGCAGGATGTAACCAGTGATATTAACTCCAACCCAAAGCAAAGAACCTCAGCTGTGAGTTTGTTCCCCCACAGGTGTTTGCATGAGTGCATGTGATTTATGAAAGCTTTTTGGAAAATGGAAAGTAGAGGATGGACTCATAGATACATTCAGAGACCCCAGGGGATCTGGGCCTCCAGAAAGAAGGAAGGAAGCCAGAAGATGTTAATCTCCTATAATGGGCCAGACACTTTGCTGACAGATAGGTATCAGGAAATTTTGGCTCTGAGGGGTCAAGTTACTGGCTCACAGTCCCAAGGTGGTGAATGGAGTTTGGATACAAATTGAGTCCTCCATCTCCCTTCTTGATTTCCCCCACAGCACGCTAACCCCTGTGGGAACTTCTGAATTTAGACTTTCATCAGTGAGAAAGCCTGCTTCTTGGCCCCAAAGGAAGCTACTTTTATTGAGTCTTCAAGATTTCCTCCATCTGTCTCCCAGAATGATAGGCTAAGCTAATAGGCCCAATTAGGAAGTTCCTCTGGCTTTGACCCTGGATGCATTAGAGTCTGTTGATCAAGAAAGGAGCTCTGGCTTTGATAGTCTGGGATTTAATACAGCTCCCTCCCTCACTCGTTGTGCTCCCTCAGGCAACTCACCAACCCCTCCAAGTCTCAGTTTCCATCATCTGTAAAGTTGGGACAGTGACGGTGTCTACCACATAAGGATTTTGTGAAGGTTACATGAGATACTCATGTCACTTAGCACAGCACATTGTTAAGTGCCCAGGAGATGTTAACAATCACCATGGTTACAATCCCCATCCTCCAGGGTCCATGTCACCATTTTTCCTTGGACAGGTCACTGATATTCCCTTGATTTGAGGACTCAGCAGCTCAGCCCGAGGAGTGTGCCACATCCATTGCTGTTTCAGCTTCTGCCTTCCTTCCCACCATGTATTGATCCCAACTTCTTGCATCCCAGCCTCCATTCAGATGGATGTAATGCAATTGTTTATTTCAGAATGAAAGCAAAGAAAACTGACTCCTCTTTGAAGAATGGCTGAAAACCCCTCAATTTTATACTGTGTTAATCAGGCCTGAAAGAAGTGACAGAAAGCCAATAGCCAGGCTTGGAAATCTGTGAGAAAAATACCCTAGGAAGGTTCATTGGTTTCTAATACATAAGTGAGAGCCAGGTGGTTTCTGCAAAGACTCAGGAGCTATTGCTTTGATCACTGCCCACGCCGGACCTAGGTATATGGAGACAGGAGTCCCAGCTCAGATCCTACTGTTTATGCCTCATTGTTGGAGAGGACAGCTGGCTCCCAGACTCAGGTGACTGAAGCCTATGTCCTGTCCCCCGGAATGGCTTCCCTAGGATCCATCCTACTAACATTCATACCCTCTGGGTCCCACTTGTGTCCCAGCATTGCACTGCCTCTCAGAGCACCATGATGATTACATTCTAATTAAGAAAGACATAGTCAAGGTCACAAACATCCACTCTTTCATTTGCAGGTTCAGTATAACAGAAATATATGCACTGCCCATTTCATGTGTAAAACACAGCCCTATTTATTATCTCATTAGTTACGTTACTATCTCATTAGAAACGCAAATGCTGGGAAGTAGGTTCTCAGATAACTGTCACCCAGTTATTTTTATTTGATTTGATTTATAAAATAAGAATAATAACCCCTATTTCACAAGACTGTTGTAAGGATCAAATGGGAACTTTCCTAATTTATAGTAGCTATTAAATTACATGTCTGTGGAATCTCAACCCAGGGAAACCAACTTTCATTTAAAGCTTGCATTCTAGTAGTGGCAAACCCAGATCTGAATCCAGTTTCAGAGTTCTGCTTATCTTAACCAGAGGTAGAAAGCCCTGATGGGGCTTATGAGACCGAAATTTTATGTTATTTCTATAAGGCAGCAGGGACAGGAGGAAAGCAAATGCCTTACAGAACATCATGGGAAGTCAACATTCTTAGGAGTGAACATGTCCAGGTTTGTATCAAGTTTGATTTGGCACTAGCTGTGTGACCTTGGACAACTCACTTTTATCTTAGCTTCACTTTCCGAATATATAATGTCGCCTTACAGGATTTTTGCAATGTTTAAGTGTTACAATACGTGTAAAGACACACTTAGCATTTGGTACATGAAGAACAATAGTATGCCCATCTCAACAGTTAGGAGAAAACATGGGGAATGTTAGGTGGGGTGGGGGAAGAATGGAAATGTACACGTGACCTGCCCTCAAACCTGGAGTCATGTTGCTCAGTACAACCAAGTGCAGGTCTTCATCAGATGCATGAACTGAGCCTCCTTCTCAAGTAGAGTTGACAGTGAACATCAAAGAGAGGGAAGTTGCTTCCTGGTTGACGTAAGTCACACAGGTACACAGCAAGTTCTATGCAGATCTGATAGGCAAATGCAGTCTCAGTACCATGGGAAGAATTCTGAGCCTCAACTTCATCATCTATAAGATAAAGGCAATCTCATACCTACTTCAAGGGTTGAAGGAGAGGATCTGTGCAGCATGGATCAAGATGACCTTAGTACTAGTCTAGCCTGTATCTGTAAACATATATTTTGCCTACTTGGGTAGGTCCTGTGCTTATTGGAGACAGGTCTGCAAAAGGTTCTTTTCTCAAGGAATGTTTGTCCTCCTACTAGGGAGGCAGACCTAAAACCACATAATTCATGCTGAGGTCAGCAAAAGGGGCTGTGAAAGCACAGTTAGAACCTTTTCCTAGGAATGATGAACAGTGTGAGGTTACACTTTATTTGGAAAACATTTCAGAATGGAGAGCACATGCTGGACCCAGGTTTGGTTCCAAACACTGCTTGGAAATTGCGATTCAAAGAGGCAAAGTGCAGGGCACCTGGGTAGCTCAGTTAGTTAAGCATCCAACTTCAGCTCAGGTCATCATCTCATGGTCAGTGAGTTCGAGCCCCACATTGGGCTCTGTGCTAACAGCTCAGAGCCTGGAATCTGCTTCAGATTCTGTGTCTCCCTCTCTCTCTGTACCTCCCCACCTTGTGCTCTGTCTCAAAAATGAATAAACATAAACGTTAAATTTTTTTTTTAAAAACAAAGAGGCAAAGTGAATTAATACCCCTGGGAACCTGGCCAACTCAGTTTGCCTTTTTGGATCTGTTTCCTTATCTGTAAAATTGGCTTATTCATACTTACTTGCAAGGTTTGGGGAAGGGTTTAAAGTGTATACAGTATTCAGAGAGTTGCTAGCACACCAAGCACATTAACAAATTGCAGGCTATGTGTTAATGTTAGTATATATTTGGTTTGTCTAGAGAAAAGGTACTATTTGAGGAGTTGTTAAATTTCCTCTCGATGGGCTATTTAAGCGCCCATCGAGAGGAGTTAAGAGACTAGAGTTAATCCGTGGAGAACTTCCTTAATGATATTTCTCAACCCATTTAAGACCCAATACAATCTGAGAATCAGTGGTTTTACCTGGGAACAGGAAAGCCTGGTTCTACATTCCCAGAAGGGATATTTCTTAGGGAGATGAGCAAGGCCTAGTGAGATCAACAGAGGAGAGAGGAGATCTGCTGAAGCAGAGATGAGGACCAGGAATCTTGTGAGTGCCATTATCCCTTGGAGAAAAACAATACATTTATTAAAGAGAACATTCCTTAGTGTTCACATGAGTGAATTGGGAAGCATAATTTAGAATTAATAGTTTGAAACTAGAGCAAGCCTTTGATAAGATAGAAGGGACTGGATGGGAGAAGGTGGAAAAGGTAGGGGCATTGCAATAGTCCAGTTAGGAGGTGGTGGCCTGGGATGGTGATATAAAACCAAAAACAAACAAACAAACAAATAAATAAAAGTAGAAAAAGAATGGACTGCTATTAAGATAAAAAAATGATTAGAAAGTTCATAGTCTGAAGAGCTCAGAGTCTAATAGAGATAGAAATAGTGTGGCTAATTTCAATGTCAGCTTCAGCATCTAGAGTCAGCCAGGGCTTACATACCTTCCTTGATTTCTATTAGCCTTGTAGGCTTGGGTGATTCATTGTATCTCCTTAAACCTCAGAGTCCGCATACCTAAAATGAGATTAACAATAATACATCTATCATGAGAGCTATTGGGATTCTTCCATGATAACTCAAGTAACTTATTTAACACAGGAAACAACATTTATAATTCTAAATGTACTTCATGTATCTGATATACAATGTTATGTCTTATATACCTAATATACTGCTATGCATGAGGAATACAGTAGTTGTTACTTTTGTTTCTAACAAAGTTTGAACCGAGAAGTTCTTGAAGTCACCCCTCATTAACTGTATAGTACACCTGATCCCTAATTGAAGATTCCCAGCGCCCAGATCTCTTGCGGCATACCCAAAAGTTGAGAAAAACAGGTACCCGTGACTCATTGTGTGTCAAAGAGAATTGGATTAATATCTGGAAGGAAAGAAAGAAGGCACTTGGTATGGATCTTAAATTCTAGTAATCTAATAATAAGTACAACCCTATCGACAATGGAAACCAAAGGAATTTTCCATGATACACTTTAGTATCACATAGTGGAAATGAGGAAGGAGATATCCACCGTGGCCTGGCATCAGGGGCTAGCATGGAATAAGCTTATCTAAGTCCCAGGAAATCTTCCCTCAACAATTTCAAAGAATTCAAAACACTGCTGAACACACCCAAGGGGACAGGGCTCTCTGAGCCTCTATAGATTCCCTGTGGGGTCTGACCACCTATCAGTTTCTAGGGTTAAATATACTTAATTGGCCCTTCTTGACCTCCATGGAGACAAAAATTGGTCCTCTCTGGTCACTCTTGCTTAAGATTCAAATAAGCCCCTGTTGGGGTGCCTTGGTGGCTTAGTCGGTTAAGTGTCCAATCTTGGCTCAGGTCATGATCTCACAGTTCATGGGTTCAAGCCCCGTGTTGGGCTCTGTGCTGGAAGCTAGCTCAGAGCCTGGAGACTGTTTCAGATTCTGTGTCTCCCTCTCTCTCTGACCCTCCTCTGCTTACGAAGTCTCTTTCTCTCAGAAATAAATTTTTAAAAATTAAAAAAAAATCAAATAAACCTCTGCCTACTTCAAGGAGTTGCAGATGTTGAGAGATGGTCTGGCATAACCTTACTAATTTACAAAGAATAACTTTTTCCCAAGGCTACAGTTTGCAAAGCCCTTGCCATATATAACATCTCATTTGTTCCTTGTGTGGATTCTGGCCAGCAAGTGCTATAGGTCTAGAAGGGAGGGAGGGAGCTTGCGCAATACTGCTATGTACCCCCATTCTTGTGTCACCACTTTGAAGATGTGTGTGCCCCAGGGTGAATTCATTCATTTCCCCTCCCCTCAGTTTCCATATCACTGCCCTAGGCACTGTGGGTGTGATGGAGAATGAAAGAGCCATGGTTCTTTCCCACATGAAGCTTATAATCTCATAAGGGCCACTAAGCCATAAATAAGTAAACAAATGCAAAAACATGTAAGTGTAAACTGCCAAAGGCCTAAAAATATAATCAACACATTGCTCTGACAGAGCATAAAGGGGAAACATCTATTTTGTTAAGGTCTCCGAGATAAAGGGCAATATTAACGCTGAGACTTGAAGGAGGAAACTGTTCCGTGATCCTAGCCAGTCACAGGTCAGAGGGGAGAATGGCCTTACACAGGATAATACACAACAGTCCCAATCACCCCTCCTGACATGAGGGGTCTGCTCAATATATGGAGGCTTAAATCTGGAATTTGTTTTACAGAGGATCAAACTGAGACTCAAAACCAACTGAGAAAATCATCCAGGCTTAATACCTCATAGAGGGGTTGGGGAAAGGAGGCCAACTTCCTCTCCTCCAGTCTGATCCTACCTTCTTGCCATCAGAGCTGGATGCCAGTGAAAATGTTACCAAGATTGACAAAGGCAGAGTCACAAAGGGAGCGGGAGGAATGGGACCCCACCTTGCCTGCAGTTTTTCCAGCTGCTGTGTCCCAGGGAATAAATCTGTGAGGCAGCTTACCTTCCTGGAGCAGATGCCCTCACCCTTTTAAAAATAAGGCTGCTTTTTATTAATTATCTTTGACTCTTTCAACCTAAATTTAATTTGGCTTGACTAAGTCCAGGCTGCCCTGAAGCCCTCTGAGCTGGGTTTGGTTTAGGGCCTGTGCAGTGGAATCTGGGAGAGGAAGGCTTTCCAGTACAGGGGTAGGAGGGGCTCTGGAAGGTGTTGGG
>NW_027528798.1:2429448-2494241 GCF_008692635.1 Crocuta crocuta
GGGGGGGGGTTTTAAAAATATGGGGGGGGAGGCAGCTACATCGCAGATGTCTGGGTGCCCAGTGCAATGCTGAGTCAACCAGAAAGAAGTTTCTGCAGGAATGAAATATGTGTCTGTGATTTCATGAAGGCACCGTAAACCAAACAACACCCAATGGTGTTATGGAGCCCCTTTAAATTTACAGCCTGCTCTCTGTGGAGGGGTCCACTAGGTCAGGACGCAGGAAGGGAAAGAGTAGAGTGTGTGTGTGTGTGTGTGTGTGTGTGTGTGTGTGTGTGTNAGAAAAATATACAGTGAGCGAGGGACTAGGGGGAGAGAGAGTGAAAAAGAAAAAAAAAAGCCTGCAACAGAAATAGAAACATAGAGGAAAGTAAAAAGAATGAGATGTTGAAAGAAATGCAGACAGAGGGGTGGAGACAGAAAGAACAGATAAATGGGGAAAAAAACAAAAACCAACAAGTATAGTTAATGAGAAAAAAAAAGGAAGGTTGAAAAGCAGAGAAGAAAATGACATTGGCAGAGAAAGAACAGGGGAGAGAAAGAAAACAGGAGAAAAAAAGAAAGAACGGACAACACCCGGGAGAGACAGAGCAGAATGGTTAACAAAGAAACAAAATTGGTTAGAGATGTGGAGCCTGAGACAGAGACTGGGATGGAAGCAAAGAAGCAGAGACACCCAAGGAGAGAGAGAAGAGGAAGTGGACTGCAGTGAGAAAGATAAGAACAAAAGAGTCAGAGACAAAGGGAAGCAGGCAGACCAGGGGGAGAGAGACACACGTGCAGAGAGGGGCCCCAGATCACCCCGCGTAACTGGGGGAGCCAGTGATGACAGCGGGCCCTCTGGGTGGGCAGCCGCTGAGACCCCCAGTCTGTTCTGGCTTCTGCTTCTGCTAGGAATGACCCGGTGTGGGTTTGCAGTAACAGGATTCATTTAATGAAAAATCTCCAACCCATAAATGATAGCTACTAAAAGGGTCTCTTTTGCTTTCTTGGAAATGGAAGTGGGAGTTACTTAATATTGCTTTTCTGAGAAACAGGTATATATGTCAAAAAATAGCCCTTCCTATCCTCTCAAAGAAAACCCCCAGCATCTCCAACCTCAGATGGTGATTTTTATTACAACTTGCTACTCTCTGAGTGGACGTGTTCCGAATGTCTGCTGCAATCCTTTTCCCATTAGATTTTTGGATGACACTTACCGCAAGGGAAATACAATTTCTTGGTCTGTGAATTGTTTATGTCCTCATCAAAATATATCTTTAACGACACCCTGGGAGATGATTTTCAAAAGAATTTTCCAGTCTGCAGACTTTTAAAAATCCCCTTCTAAAC
The DNA here is from genome assembly GCF_008692635.1 of Crocuta crocuta. Lineage (NCBI taxonomy): Eukaryota > Metazoa > Chordata > Mammalia > Carnivora > Hyaenidae > Crocuta > Crocuta crocuta. The sequence continues at coordinate 2,430,781 of NW_027528798.1, forward strand.
TTTCCACAGTCCGTAGAGGGGACAAATAACGCTGACTCTGGAGCATTTAGCTCATAGCATTTTATGTTTTGTTTAATACTTAAAATTATCTTTACTATTTATTGAACTCCAGTGATGGCTAGGTGCCTTACAGAGAGTACCAAATTTAATCTTTCTCACAACCCCGCAGGAGGGATTATTATCCCCACTTCGCAGATAAGGAGATTGAGGTTCAGAGAGGTTAAATAACTTGCTTGAGGCAATGTCTTTAATAATAATGACATTGTAATTTATGCAACACATACTATGAGGCAGGTACCATGCATCCACTCATTCCCTAAAACAGCTCAAATGCTTTTCCTAGTAGCCTTTTGTGAGAAGTCTGAGACTCAGAGAATTAAGGTAAATTAACCAAGACCAGTGAGCAAGTAACTGGCAGATCCAGAGCTTAAACCATGTCTGTTTAATTCCAAAACCAGTGTCCTCGGTCAAGATGGTTCCTGTCCCTCCTTGCTCTTGCTAGAAAGCCCAACATCTCTTAAGCTTTGAACTTGAGGAATGTAAGGGCTACATTTTTAATTAGTTAATTAATTAATTAATTTTGAGAGAGAGAGAGAGGGGCAGAGAGAGAGAGAGAGAGAGAGAATCCCAAACAGGTTCCACATTGTCCACACAGAGCCCAATGCAGGGCTCCAGCTCAGAAACTGTGAGATCATGGCCTGAGCCGGAATCTAGAATCAGATGCTTAACCAACGGAGCCACTCAAGCACCCCAAGGGCTACATTTTAATCACTAGTATGTTTCCCCCAAAGAAGGGAAGTTCCATGAGAGCAAAGACCTGCATCCCACTACGGGTATCAACGCCTGGCATCTTGAAGAGGACCAATAAATAGGTGTTAAATCACTGAAACTTTGAACCCGGCACTGCTATGTTTGGCACACTATCAGTGCTCCTGACCCATTAGCCCACCATCCTTCAAGTCCAACATTTGCTCTAAAGATGCAGATCAAGTGCCTTTCTGGAACATTGACCGAGAGAGGTCCTTAAGCAAACCCTCACTTGAGAAATTCTTGATTTGGAAAAATGGTTCTGGGCTTCCTCATCCATTCCTTCAGCCTGCTCAGACTTCAGTATCATTTTTAAGTTTCGATCTGAAGAAAGGTCTTTGATTCACGTTCACTACTACATGAAGAAGGCAGGGGCACAATTGTTGTTTTCATTAGAAGGCTGCTCTGATAAAGGCATTGACCTTGTTCTGACTTTAATTTGCAGGGCAAGAGTCAATCTCATTTAATTATATGAGAGCTTTTGCAAACTGATACCTAAGAACTTTATAGTGATTCAGCATTAAATATGAACACTGAGTCTAAGGCTCCGAGAACAGAGTGTGTGATGTGGTAGACTTTGAACCATGGATACTTTCTCCTGAGTCTCTAATTCTTAAAGCAACTTCTCCCATAACTGGGTGCCAGGTTTTAATTGTTCATGGTCTTCTGTGAAAAGATATGTAGTCTTCTAACTATGAGTCACCTAACTGTAGAGTCTCTAATACAAGATTAATGGAGAAGAGGGTTCTTCTAATAACTGAGGCTGAAAGCATCCTGATAGTATAATGCGGACAATACTAGCTACCGGTTATTATGCATTTACTCTGTGTCAGGCCCTTTACTTAGTGCATCACATATATTACCTCAGTTTGCAAGTACAGAGCCCCATGGGAAAGGCACTTTCATTATCTTGATTTTACAGATAAGAGAACTAAGCCTTGGAGGGGTTGAGTAAATCTAACATCAACAAGTTGGTATGTAGTAGCAGCAGGATTTAACCTGGTCTGGTAACCAGTGCCCTTGACCACTCTTCTACTCTGCTTCAGAATACACTGATACTATGACCAACATAAGCAAGTTCATTTTCTGAGTCTCAGTTTCTTCATTTTTAAAATGGGCATTATAAAATTTATTTTGGGCATTATTTGCTGGGATTAAATGATCTAATGGCCATGAAAGTCACTGTATTGGGTCATGTGCATGGCATGAGTTTAAAAAAAAAAATAGAGACCGTTGGAAATACTTTACCTTTCCCCTAAAAGGAAGATTTGGCTCCAGCTCTTCAGGTAGGAAAAAATTATTGAATATCTGTATGTATTACACATTGTCAAATACATGCAGAAAGATCCTGGGGTAAATACTGTATTCATCAAAGGAAATTGGGATTCAAAACCACATTTCTTGACTCTGCTCTTCCGCTCACAAAATATGGCCTTTGCACATTAAAAAGAAAAATGACCAACAAAAGCTGTCTATGAAAAATCTCTCTCTCTCTATCATCTCTCCAATCATCCCATTTATCCTAATGCCTTTGCTCAAATTTTCCTGCCCAGTGCCTACAATGCAAAGTAACCAGCCTTCTTTGTTCTAACACCACATCTAGATGTTGGGGTTTCTTATGGGCAATTTGAAGATGGCAAATGATGATGGAATGTTCAATCACACACTGAACTGCCCTCCTAGAGTGAAATACACCACACAATGCTTAACTGTTTCCCTGCTGGTGCTTACAGGGGAGGCATTATTACCTAAGGTATAGAACAAGCAACAGAAGGCAGGCTGCAAAGACTAAGGTTTCCCGCTGCCTCAGGAAACAGTGCGATCGCTTTACCTTTTGATGGCTTGTTTTGTGCATCAATTAACAGGGTCACTATAAACCCCTGCAACCCAGAGCAATCAGCCAGCTGTTGTAGTGGAAAGAAAGGTGAATACAATAGGCTTCTGGTTCACCTGGACTAGGTCCAGCTGTCTCTTCAGAGACCTAGGAACAAGTGTTGGAGAGAAAGGGGAGGGAGACTCAGAAACGTGCCCTGTTGCCTTGCAGAATTTCAGGCAAGGGAGTATGATTGCAGCCACCCTGAATGCCATCCACAGTCAAGAGGCCTTGCACCTCTTAATTCTGACCTTCCTGGCCTTGTGTCTGTTCCCCCAAATTTCCCATCTGTTCACTTGTAATATTCTTCCCCAAAGGATGACACTCAGTGGTCCCCCCGAAGCTGAGCAGACCATTTCAGCAGACTCTGTATGCAGGCTTTCATTTACAGTTCATTCATTTGTTCATTAATCCATTTTTTACAGTGAGTGTATTGTTCTCATGGGGAAAGGGACATCACCAGGGAGGAACCCTTCATTAGAGCTCTTAACGTGGAAGACTGCTTATGAAATGTCGGGCAACAACCGAACAGCAAGGGCTTTTTTAATCATCTCATGCCACCTTAGGAATAGATCATCAGGTCCACTTAAGGAGGCAGCCCCTTTTACCAAAGAGATTGGCAAAGCCATGGAAAAATGGAGAACCAAGATTTCAGTAGGTCATGGGCACTGTCCTTAGTGCAGGAGATGCAATGATGCATCTGTAAATGTTCCTACCCTTAAGTAGTTCACAGTGCAACCCATGCTATTCTTTGAAAAATGTGACACAGAGATATCTACAGGGAGGAGGAAGAGACTAGATCCTTGAAGACACTCAGCATATGTTAATGCACTTCACCTTCCAATATCAAATCAACTTTTGAACATGGAAGAAGAACTAATGACGACCCAGAATTTGAGGAGTAAAGTGGTGAGAACCACCAAAGACACAGTGTGGAGGGACTGACCCAGGACCAGCTATGGATACTACTTCTTGGAGTAGCAGGTTATTCCTGCTGACATGAAAATGACAAAGTAAGTGAAGGGCCATCCTCCATGGTGAAATATTGGAAAATCAGGCTGGGTGAGGAGGATGTGTACATAGACTACAGCAAGACATCTTGAAACAGAACAAACTAAGCAGGAAACTAACAGAAAAAACTAGATAGAGGAAAATCAGGCCTCAGATAAGAGTGAATTCTTTCTCACTCAGTAAGTATTGCTTCTTCCTCATCCAAATCTGACTAAAGCAGAGAGGAAGCAAGTGAGCTTGCTTACTATTTGATGTGGGGCTAAATTGAAACTGAAGTCTGAAGCTGTAAAGTGAGGGGCCACGATAATCCCTGTTCATGGTGGCCCGTAATGCATGGTGATCTTGGACTCTGTCAGGCCATTCCCCATCCAGGGGGCTCTGGTGCAGTACATGTAGGGACAAGTAACAAGACAGGTGTTAGTGCCATAACTTCAGGCATTGGGAATAAGATCCAAGGCAGAAAATTGGCTTTGATATATAAGGCCAAGATACCTACCATCACAGTAAGGAGGGTAAGATCTGAAACAGGTCTAAGCTAAATAGAGAAACTGAGGCAGAAGGCCAGAAATTTTGCCACCTCTTTGGAGCAAGGAGAATTATAAGAGACGGTTTGATGACCAGAGTTCTCTCAAGGCCTAGGAGAGCTAGGGCCCTTAGCAATAAGATACCTCTTGATGTGGCAGTGATAATGGATCAGGTCAGGATTATCTCAAGGCAACAGTATAACTGAGGGCTGAGGTAAATACCATCTGTGGTGGCAGTGGACCCAAAGAGAGACATGGAAGAAGGCAGGTGAGCATAAGTGGCTATAGTAATAGCTTCTGGCTGTCTTACATTGGCCTAAATGGAAAGTTTGAAGTGGGCAGCAGAAATGATTATGGGAGAAAGAGCAAATGCAGGCTCTGCAATCAGTCAGGCCTGCGTTTGCTTTCAGGCTCTCAGAATGAGGATGGTGGTGGTAATGGTGGTGGTGGTGGTGGTGGTGGTGGTGGTGGTGGTGATATCTTTATCTTTGGTTACTATGAGTGTTAAATGCGATAATGAATAACAGATCCTTTGCACATGGTAAGCAATCAATACGTGTCAACTCCTACTATTAAAAAGACCTGGAATGTTCCAGCAAGCAACCACATTCCTACCTCTTCACATGGCAGCTATTATATATAACATTTCATTATATATAACATTATATATAACACTTCATTCCAAGCCCCAGCTTCCTCCAAAATAACTACCACCACCACAGCAATAACAACAATAAAAATAGCCAAATATTATAGTGTTTATTATATGTCAGTCTAAGGTTTTTATTTTCATTTTAGATTTTTTTAGATATTATCTCATTAAATTCTCAAAAATAGTCCTGTGAGACAGGTATTAGTATTATCTCTATTATATAGGTTTGGAAATCCAAAAAACAGAGGTTCACTGACTTATCCAAAGTCACAAATCCAGCTCTCCACCATTTCTGAGGCTTCCTCTGAGAAAGTTTTATTGTCTAGTCTGCTACTGTTTGAAGCTCTAAAAGAGCCTCTCTGGGCGGGCCAGCATATTGTATGATTCATCTCAATGGCTCTGCCTCAGAATGGGGTTGGAAGCGTGGGTAGGGAATGCTGCATAAATCTCAGCCTCATAACCTGGAAGCCTCTTGTCCAAAGCCATCCCTCCACATCCATCAGGCTGAGGCATGGATGTGTTAGTAGGGAATGCACTGGGACTGATTCCTTCCACAAAAGGACTCTTTGCTCTGAGATTCATTAAGACGTCCCCCTCTTAAAGCTGCCTCTTGCTGAGGTGCCAGCGGCTCATTTTCACAGCAGTGTGAGAACATTTCTTTGTCCTCCAGCAACAGGGAGGCCAATGAAGATTTTGATTTCCATTTTCTCCTCAAGAGAAAGGCTCAGAAGCAAAATTCTCATTAAATATTTATTTCCTTCTCCACACCCTTTTCTCAGTATGTTAGACCCCAACAAACCTCCTTAATCACAGGGCAATCAAACTCTTAAGAGATGGAAGTGCTGACTGAGAAGGAAGGGTACCAGACATACTGGGGAGAAGGGTAGAAGACAAAGAGTTTCCTCTGGAATGGAAGAGAATCATATGTTGGCCAAGTGACCATGAGTGCCACTTGGAATTGAGCAGGTAACAAATTTGGGGGAGTAGAGCAAAATCCACTTCCAATAGCTGGAGCTGACCAACACCATGTCAATGTATGTGCTGCCTCTCCCTAACCTCTTAAATTATTCACCCTCTAGTCATTTGCAGATTTTATTCCCTGGTTCTGCTTGATCACATCTCTCACGGGGTTATCCAAGTTCCAGTTCTTTACTACCCAGACAGTCCTACCAGTGTCTGTTCCATCTTGGGTTCTGGGCACTCAGTGACCCATCCACATCTACTATACTGACCACAACAGAAACAACATAACCAATGCACAAGGATGTTCTAAAGGTTGCTCCCTCCTTATATTAAATGGGTGGTGCCTACTCTCTTCACCTTGGACATCCTCACTGTGGACTTTTGAAATCTATGCTTTACTTTAGCCTCTTTGGTGTGATGGTCTGTGTAAGTGCTGGGCCTTTTACCTATTTGATTCTGGCTTCCCAGTTGAACCTAGAATCTGTTGCCTTAATTGTAGGGAAAAGACTTCTCATCTGCCAGTATAGGATTCATTCGATTCCCCTAATATGTTTGTATCTGAAAAGATATGAAAAATGAGCCCAACCATTGGGGTTTGAGAAAAAGTTGACTTTTGTTGAGAGAGCTGGATATCTGGAGCCATATGCCCAAGATTGAGGGGACAGTGATTAGACCAAGAAACCCATATCCCTTGACTGGGTCCTTCACCATCTCTTACTCTTCCTAGCTGACATTTGATCCTATTCCCAAGGGCCTCATTTCTACATTGAGCCCTTTAGGTGTGAACTGGTCTTCACCTATTGTTGAGCACTCCCACTCCTCAGCCTCCCAGCACTCATTTTGCCTAGCTTCTCTGGAATTATATTGAGAAATGGACACATCTAAGATTATATTTTGGTGTGGAGTATGGAGTTTAATGTTCTTCCTAGCTCTTAAAATTAATGATTGTAACCTTGACAAAAGCCTATCAAGAATCTCCACTATAGACAGAAACATGGATACTCAGAGAGGCTAATTTTCTTATCCACTCAAACATCCAGTCAACACAAGCCTAGAAATGGACTCAAGTTTTCTGTAGCCCAGAAAAGGCTTTTAAAAATTATTCTGTTCTATGTTTCTCTCCCACATCCTGTATTTTTGTCTCTTATCAACACTTTTGGGAAGGGTATCTAGAAGAATCTCTTTAAGATTATGAAATCATCACTATTGCAACCACCCTGGTCAGATGGGGATGGAGGAGACTTAAGAGGAAAAAAGAGGCCTAGACACCAATTTCTCACTTGTCTTGGGATTTAGGGCTACTAGAACTCCAGTGATTTAGGAATTAGTTCCCTAGAAGAGCATCACTGGGCAAAGCTACCTTAATGTTAAATAAATAAAATTTGCATATCAAATGATCACCTGTGACTTCTCCCATTCTGTGTATGTTTTTAACCAGTCTCAATCATAACTAGGTAAATGAAGAACACAAAAGCTACAGCATTTGGGATATATTTACAATGCTGGAATTCATTGCAGCAGCAAGACAGAATGGAGAAATTTAGCAAGACAGAATGGAACAGCAGTGGAGAATATCCCCCAGAGTGCCTCTGTAGTATGGGTAGCACTGGCTGGAAAGCCCTAGTATATTTCAGTCTGATGAATCATAACAGGCTAGTTGTGTGGGCTGGCAAAAGTCTGCCCCAAAGGGTTGTTAGTTTGTTGGGGCTATCCCATTCCAAACAGTGCTCACAGAGGCAGAAGAATAAAAGATGGTTATAATCTTTAATGGCTAAGTCTTATTTCAAAGGATTGTAATAAGAGGTCATAATACTCTTAGACCAATAACCCAAGATAATGACACTAAACTGTGCAGCTGCATTTTCAGAAGGCAATAGAGATTCTCTCTTTACAAAATTAACAAGAGTATGTAAGGGATAGATAAAATTACCCTAGACCTACCACAGACTCCCTGTGTGTTCCCTTGAGGAACTCACCGTCTTCTTGGGAACCCCAGCTCCCATCTCTGAACAGTGAGAAGACTTGGTTAATAGTATTCTTTCATTCTTCCCACCTGGAAAATATTACCAGTTTGTGAGAATGTAGGCTACCGCTTGTTGACATGAGCAGTCATGTTCTCTGTCCTTGGAGCATCTTCCAGTAAGTCCTTCTGAGTTCTGTAACTACTGAAGCTTCCCAGCTTATCCTGAAAATTCAAGTTCCCACAGTTAGCCATGAACCATGGCACCAGAAACCAAAAAGCCCCAGAAGTTTGAATCATGTGCTGGAAACTCTTCCAGAAGAGCCCCATTGAATGATGTCAAGACGAACCTGAAGTACCCAGGGGTTGACTCCATTCGTAAACAACTGCCTAAAAAAATGCCTAGATCTTGCCAAAGACCTAAGGAAACTATTGGGTTTCCCTTTAAAATCCTTTCTCCAACTCAAGGTGAACCTATAAAGGTAGACGGATTGGGTTCTGAGTGGATAGAAGAATTTCTAATTTTTTTTAAAAAAATTTAATGTTTTATTTATTTCTGAGAGAGAGAGACAGCGTGAGCAGGGGAGGGTCAGAGAGAGAGAGAGATTGAGAGGGAGATACAGAATCGGAAGCAGGCTCCAGGCTCTGAGCTGGCAGTCAGCACAGAGCCCGACGCACAGCTCGAACCCACGAACCGTAAGATCGTGATCTGAGCTGAAGTCGGACGCTTAACTGACTGAGCCACCCAGGCGCCCCACTAATTTTTTTAAAAGAAAACTTTCTGATTATATAAAAAGATCCAGAAAAAACTCTAAATATTGTGTTTACAATAATTGTAATGTGTGTGGTACATTTTCTGGATGTATGGAGTCTTTTGTAGTGACCACCCTGCATTGTAAATAACAGAAATAATTAGAAAATACCTCCTATACAACTATTAATCTTTTCTTAAAATGCAAAGGGAATAAGATATTTGATTAGAGCATTACACTGGAAAGAAGGGGACTGAATCCTGGTTCTGTCTCTACATGGACTTTGGCCATGCCAGTTGTCTTCATATTCCTAGATATAAAATGAGGAAATTGAAATTCAATGTGTCTTAACTTTCTTTCTTTCCTGTATCTTAGATTAGTTAAGGCTTTTCTGATGGTGAAGGACAGGACCCAACCCACTTAGTGAAACATAAAATCATTGGTTTAATGAACTGAAGGGATCAGGGTAGATTAATATTTAGGCAGGGCTGATCCAGGGAACAAAGATGATGTCATCAGAGCCCAGCATCACCCCCTCACCTGCAAGCCCTTTGTTAAGATGTGTATTTTTTTTTTCTAAATGCCATAAAAGGGTCAAATGTACATATGAAATCCAGAGCCTCCATCTAGGAAAACAGGCTTATTTCTCTCATCAGTTCAATAGGGACTCTGTGGATGAATCTCATTATCCTGAATGGGGTCATATGGCCAGTCTGGTCCAATTACTGGGTCTAGGAATATCTAAGACACCAATAGCCTTGTGTCAGTAAGAGTCTTCATAGGAGGAAAGGTCAACTCCATTCAAACCAAGGTGCTAAGTGTAGGGAACGGTCATTTCTCAAAGAAGATTGAGTACCCCTTTACTAGAAGAATGTTGAATCATGAGAGCAAAAACAACAATGGCTTAACTACAGATATTCCCAAGAATCTGATGAAACTCAGCATTTCCTAGGAAAGTAGCAAATCAGCACAAAACAAAAACTAAATGTTATACAAGGAATCAAAGGAGTCAAAGACTCCACAAAACTTGTCCATGGATCCCATCGCTGTGATAAAATACTTCCTTTAGGAATTATTCTAAAATAATGCTTGTGTTGCTGAGAACTCACCTGCTTTGAAAAAACAAATTCTAGTGTTCTGTTTGGGACAAGACATGAGAGAAGTCCTTCATATAATTCCCTGTAACTGTGATGTCCTCCAGTGTATGTTTTCATATGTTCTGTAGGCCCTTCCTTACATTCTATCAGGCATAGAAATAGTTACAGCCTTTTTGGAAGGCAGTTTTGCAATATATATCAGGAGCATTAAGCTGTCCTTTGACCCAGAAAGTCCACTGCTGGGAATCTAGCCTAAGGAAATCACCAAAAATACAAAAACAGCTTTATGCACAAATACGCTAATTGTCTCATTTGTATAAAAACATGAAACTACCCGTGCTCATAATGGACAGTGGTTAAATAAATTGCACAATACACATTTGCTGAGCTATCATACAATTATCAAGAACAGTGTTTAAAGAGTTTGGTAGAACACAGGAAATAATAATATTCCATGTTGAGAGGTAAAATTAAGATATGAGGTTAAATAAACAATATATGTAATATTGTATTTGTACAGTATTGTGCAATATAGTAGCTTGTAAGGATATATTAAAATATTTATAAGGAAAAATGGAATTAAACTACTCTTGAGCCCAGGTACTGAGGTCATGCTTCTTTTCCATCTCTATTTTCTCATTATTGTGTGAGCACAATTCACTTTATAATGAAAAAAATACTTTCTTGAAATTAACAAATAAATGATAAATGAGTGCATAAATTAATATATTAATAAAGGTCTATGGATCCAGGAGGTGGCGGGCATGGGGAAGAAGGCATGTAAGTGAGATTATCAGGGCCATTGGTGACATTTGAGTATGGATTTCAGGTTAGAAATAGTATCACATCAGCGTTGAATGTCATTGTTCTTAGGAAATCTACATTAAATGTTTAAGTGTAAAGAAGCAGGTTGTCTCCAAGTGACTCAAAATATTTGGAGGAAAATATATTTATTATAACTTACAGAGATAGAAAGAGGGAGACAAGGAGGTAGTCGGAGAAGGAGGGGCAGAGGGGGAGGGAGAGACAGAGTGTACAAATGGAATAATGTAAGGTAAAGAAAATCCTTCATTAAGTTGTTCTGTGTTGAGTGAAGCCAGAAGATCTATCACATTTGGTACTTCCACAACAGTAGCTATGGATGAAATAAATGAATTAAATACCCCCTTCTAAATGTCCTCATCTATACTAAATAGGGACTAGACTCAGGCAGTCATTGTAGAGTTTAATGAAATCATCGGGTGGGGTGTAATTTGTATCAGATGGAAGAATTTTGTCCATTGAAGATCTAGGTCTCAGAGTGTTTTTTGTTTTTTTTTTTTAAGAGTTGCTGCCTTTGGAGACATGCCTCTAGGCTTAGTGGAAGCAGCATACGAGAGCCAAAAGGGGATTTGAAGGACATTTTGCCCAGCAGGCCACATCTAACCACCGTGGGTTCATCATACATGCCTTTCTATATAAAACACTTAACTTCACAAATTAGAGAGTATTCATAATGATCCTTCTGTACCCAGAAACCTAAATATCATCACTGACATTTTCCTCTCGGGAGACCAACCATCCCAATTTCCTAGGATTAAAGGGTTTCCCAGGATGCAGGAACTTCAGTGCTAAAACCGGGACTCTTGGTTGGTCACCCTACCTGTCAGTCCATCACCTGGTGCTTCCAGCCTTATGGTGCATCTCCCTATCTGCCCTGCTACTCACTGTCTTATTCCCTCACTTCTCCTCTGCTCTATTTGACAGACCAGTCTCCCCACGCCCTGTAACATATGCTCACACCTTCACTGCAGAGCTGGTTTTGGAAAGAGTGTCTGATCATGACAAAACTTTGCTTCAAAGTCCTGAAAAATTTCACACAACTTGTAGGAAGAAAGCACATACCCATTACATAGCCCATAAGGCCCTGTATGGCCATGCCCTTGTCTGCTTTAGGTCTCCTCTCCCATCATCCTCTCTCCAGGCATTCCCCATAGCTCCCCTGGTCTTTTTTTTTTTTTTTTTTTTTTCTTTCCTGTGTGCTCTGTAATGATTAATTTTATATTACCAACTTAGTAATGGCACAGTTCTCAAATATTTAGTCAATACCAGTTTTGGTGTTACTGTGAAGGTGCTTTTAAACGAGATTAACATTTAAATTAATATACGTCTGTCTGGGTAAAGCAGATTGCTAATAATGTAGGTGGGCCTCACCCAATCAGTTGAAGGCTTTAAGAAAAAAGACTGAATTCTCCTAAGAGGGAATTCTGTCTCCAGACTGCCTTTTTTTTCCTTAAATATTTTATTGTCAAATGGTTTACATATAACACCCAGGGCTCATCCCAAAGTGCCCCCCTACCCCATGCTCATCAACCCCCTTCCCCTCTCCCTCACCCCCATCAGCCCTCAGTTTGTTCTCATCATTCAAGAGTCTCTCATGTTTTGCCTCCCTCNAGACTGCCTTTGAATTCATTAGTTTTCTGGGTCTCTAGCCTGCCAGGCTGCCCTTCAGATTTTGGACTTGCCAGACCCCACAATCTCATGAGCCATTTCCTTAAATAAGCCTTTTTCTCACACAACCATTTGGTTCTGTTTCTTTGGAGAACGCTGACCAATACATTACCATTCCTCCAGAAAAAAGTTTTCCCATTTTGTTAGTAGTTCCTGACTTCTCTGACTAGATCAAACTTTCATACTATGCTCTGTTAATATTTTTTAAATCTCTTTGACGTAGGAATAGTACAGACATATATATGTGATTATTGACGTTACATATAAAAGATGTTTTTGGCTTCTCATAGTAGGTGCTCATTAAATATTTACCTTATTGAATGAGTGAACTTTGAAAGAGTTATGTGTGCCCTAGGGGAATAAACACTGAGAAACACTGATCTATTCCTTTTATTTTTAGGATGGAGAAACTGAGGCCCATAAACTTAAGAATGTACTGAGACTATATTAATTGGTTTCGCAATTATATCCAATTATTATTTCTGTGTTGTGAATTATTTTGAAAAATACACACTGCCTTGGTTAATCAGTAGTTGTCAATCCTAACTGCTAAGCAATGTGAAAAAATGTAATTATCCAAACTCACCCAGAATTACTGTCTTATTTCCATTCTCTCTTCCAGTAAAAGAAAAAAAAAATTAGAGTGTGGTCTAAAAAGGGAAAGAAAAAAGAAGGCTGATTAGTAATTTTTTTTCCTAGACTAAATCCTTAGAATACATATGAGCCTAAAAAATCTATGTGATTGTCCTTTTGCTTGAGTATGAAAAATCAGTGCAGAACTCTATTGCCCACTTACCCATGTCATATGCTCATTCATTCATTCAGGCATTAAAGAAAATAATTATAGAATACCTACTGTGTGTCAGTCACTTCACTGGGCACTGAGTGGGGAAGGACAAACATGAATTAGGCAGTTACCACTTCTAAATTGCTTGTAATCCCTTGAAAGTGGTAATATGTACCCAAAACAGCAGAGAGTAGCATTACAGTTAGGATTTCCAACTTTGTAGAGAAGAGGGATTTCACTTCCTGTGGGATGATTTGGTAAAGCATGATGCAGAAGGGGGTTTTTGAATCAGGCTTTGACAGATGAGCAGGGTTATGAAATGCAGATATGGGAAAGGCTATTTAATATTGAAATGCTGAGAAAACAGAAACAAAAGCCTGATGGCTAGAAAGAAACAACAAAAATTACTAGATTTGACCAGGTTTTATTTTGTGGCCTAGAGTGTAATACCTCCCTTTCCTTATTCATTCATTTATCCATTCATTCAACAAATATCTATTGAGTGCTCCCTCTGTGCTAGTCACTGAGCTAGGTCCTGATTTTGGTCAGAGGAAATCACCATGTTATGGTCCCTGTTTCTGGAAGTCTTCAGTCTAGTGGGAAAAATGGACTTCATTCAATATTTTACCCTCTCAGTTTCTGTATAATTATAGGCTGAGGTGAGGGCTGTGAAGTAAAGAAACAGGTCCTTTGAGGACAGATGACAAAGGAACTTGGCTGATAGCCTCCACTGGGGAAGAGATCCCAAAGGTAGCAGAATGAAGGGTTAATTAAATGCAGAAGTTTTCCGGAGGTGTTTTCCAGAGGCCAGGTTGGGGGTGGATGGATGAAATAAAGAGGAATAAACATACACTCCTCTTGATGAGCACTGAGAAATGCATGGAATTATTGAATATTTATAGTATACACCTGAAACTAATATAGCACTATATGCTAATTATACTACAGTTTAAATAAATAAATGGGGAAGGATAGGTGGAAACAGTGAATATTGATCCAGTCAGAACTAAAAGGTTGTAAAAAGGTCCCATGGAGAGAGAGGTGGCCTACCTCATTTATCTTAGGGATCTTTTTAGGCCTATCTATGGCTTTAGGGCTGCCCAAACAGGGTGTTTCTGCACCCAGTATATACTTTCTAAAGCTACCAATGTGTGACTCCTATCCTAACAATTCTGATTTAATTGGTGGTCTGAAGTGTGGCCTGACTATTGCTGTTTTTTAAAAGCTCCCCAGAAGTTTCCAGCAGAGCTAAATTTGAACCGACTCAGTTACTAGGTGATCAGTCCATGTCGCCTTTGAATAGTTTAACTGCTGAAAATTATGGGAGAGCTCTTGAAAATGGAGAGGCTGCCAACAATCACTTATTAAAACTCACCAGTTGGACTCTGTTTTGCATATCCTGATTCTGTGTTCACCAGGAGGACTTGATTACTATTCTGAAGTTAAATCTCTAAAAGTTGGCCATTAACAAATAAGCAGTCATGATAGGATTCACCTCTGTGACCGCTCTAAGAAAAGTGGCTCACTTCCTTTTATATTTCCCACAGTGCTTTGGGGTATCTCTCTTGGAATATCTGTTTTTTGTTAACATTTTTTTTTTAATGGTTTTTATTTCTTTCTGAGAGAGACACAGCATAAGCAGGGGAGGGTCAGAGAGAGAGGGAGACATAGAATCCGAAACAGGCTTCAGGCTCTGAGCTAGCTGTCAGCACAGAGCCCCATGCGGGGCTCGAACCCATGAACCGTGAGATCATGACCTGAGCTGAAGCTGGGCGTTTAACCGACTGAGCCATCCAGGTGCCCCTCTTTTGGAATATCTGCTTTTTAATTGTTCTGTCTCTTCTGCTCTTCTCCCTCGCCTTTTCCCCCTCCTTCTCCCTCTCTTTCTTAAGACTGTTGGCCCTTTAGCGATTGGAGACCTTCATGGATTCCTTCATATCTCTTTCTGGAGCTAGCACCAATTTCTACACATGACTGATATTCAAAAACTATGGGAAAGGCAGATATTTTGGTGAAATATGGGAATGGCAACTCTTCAACACCTAGAGCACATTTTCAAACTGAGCCATGTGGACTGGGAGGTGCAGAGTTAGACACAGAGCAGACTTAGGTCCATTATCTGACTCTACCCTTTTCTAGCTGAGGGACTTTATTATCACTTATTTGCCTGTAGCCTCAGTCTCATCATCTGTTCAATGGGATGATCAAACTTAACTTTAGGAGAAACTGAGGAGATTAGAAAAAAAAAGTATATAAAACACTCTGTATTAGCCTGGCAATTAGTAGGTCCTAGTGAATAAATAGGAAGAAATAGTCATTACTAAATCCAGGAAAGGTCACACTAATCTAAATTATGAATGCCCTATAGCCTGAATCTCCCTCCAGGAAAACATAGACTCCCCAGCTCCAGGTTCAGTAACCCTCCTTCATATAGTGTATATTTCGGTTTATTCGTCTGTCTCCCCTCCTACCCAGACTATAACTACTGGAGCACAGGGACCTTGTTTGTTTCCTTCCCCACTGGATCCCAGGTCCAACATAGGGCCTGGCACATCATAGATACTCAGTAATATACTTGCTTCAAATAATGGTGACAATACTACCATACTGATTGATGGCATTGAATTAGGCTAATGCCAACTTAAAAATCTTTCATCCCTGAGATGAATGGTAAGTGAAGAGTCATCTGACCTCCCCAAACCTCAGTTTCTGATGTGAACAGTAATCTCTGTGGACCCTCCTAGACTCTGAATCTTGGTTATACAATAACAATTCTATCTATACGTGATACCATGGATCCAGCCCACAGAAGAGACATAAAAGATAAATTATTTCTGGCTCCATCTACTAGACCAGGATTTCTTTTATGAAATTAATTTGAGCTCATCAGTTTATTCATTTCTACATTCATATATTCATCCATGCAGTATTTATTGAGAATGTAGTGTTTATTTTACTACATCTTGTAAATACAGCATATCCCTGCTTCCAAAAGGCAGAAGTCTACAGAGGAAGACAAAAACATGAACTCACATTTTTAATATAATACGGGAAGTGTTTGGATACAGATATTCCCAAGGTACTATGACAGCCCTTGAGAGGAACTGAGTTATTCTTATTTGAAATGAGGGGAGTGCTATTGATCATGGAATATGGAGGACTTCCTAGATAAGGTGCCATATTGAATCAACCTTGGAGAATGAATAGACATTTTCAAATTTAAAAAAAAGGAAAGAGAAAGACAGCAGTAGAAAGAAACCTATCCAGTGCCATAAAGCTAAGAAATGGCACAAGGTATTCTGCCACCTACAAATATAATCTTGTGGCTGAAACTGGAATGAACGTAGTGGGGGAATAAGAGTTGAAGTGAAAGAGTCAGCTGGGAGCCAGATCCAAAAGTGTTCCTGGCCACTCCAAACCCTGAGTCATTGGCTTTACAAAGACCAAGCCACCATCAGGAATCAGGAGCCCTTGGAAAAGACAACAATATGCACCCTGGTATCTGTGCCTGCTCTCCCATACTGTGTGAGTTCCAGGGTGGATTATGGTCTGTGTCCACATTCTGATTTGGGTGTAGCCTTCTTTGCAACAGATTTTCCCAGCTCCTTATCATAGCTCTTGCTTTTGTTATGGCAATGGCTGTGAATGTCTCCAATGGGGTGGGTTATGCCCCTAGATTAGTTATCACTGCTCCATTTCTGTGTTGTTTCAGTTGGCTGGAGAGTGCTGTCATTACAGGGAGAAGAGAATGGGAATGCTGCTGAGTATCAGTTAAGCTTGTTCTCCCCTCACTAAGACTCCCTGTGAACAAAACTTAGCCTGCTTAAAGCTGAGGTCTAAGATTTCTGTTTGATTCCTCCTATCCTGGATGTCCAGAATAAATGTACAGGCAGATTAGAAGGATGTCACAAGTTATAATGCCTGATTATGGGATTTGAGAGTCAGACAGACCCAGGTTCATATCCTGCCTCTGCTAATTCCTAGCTCTGTGCCTTTACAAAGTAATTGATCCTTCAACAGCATGGGCATTGGGTGCATATAAGTTTTGACACCCCTGAAACTTAACTACTATATGGTCTACTGTTGGCTGGAAGTCTTACAATAATGTGAACAGTGAATTAACATATATTTTGCATATGTATTATGTACTGTATTCTTATAATAAAGTAAATTATAGAAAATAGAATGTTAAGAAAAGCATAAGGAAGAGAAAATACATTTACAGTACTGTAAAAAATATGCATATAAGTTGACCTGTGCCATTCAAACCCATGTTGATTAATGGTCAACTGTAATTTATTTGTTCTTTAGTTTCCTTATTTGTAAGCTGAAGACCATAACATCTACCTCCTAAGCTTATTTTGCAGATGCAACAGGACAAGCACTTAAAGCATTTTGAAAGTAGGTTGATTCAGGCAAGTGATTAGTATATATATGCTTATATCATCATCACCATCATCATCATCATCTAAAATAAAACACATTAAATCAAGCTGACATGATCCAAGTCTGACTAACACAAGCACTTGATTCCATCTTTGGCTCCCAAAAATCATGGTGAGAATTTGAACATATTAATAGACTTCCTCTGGCCTCAGTTTTTCACTATCTTACATGAGGGGAGTATATTTGATGATCCCTCTATGAACATTTTTAGTTCTGATAACCTATTATTTTAAAAAAGACTGATGCCCACATTTACATTTGGAAACCACCCAATGTCTGGATAACCACCCAATGACTGTTCTGTAGAAACACAAAAATACTTTGTAGAAACATAGTAGCAATGAACTTTATTAAATATTTGGAGGGTTTCAGATTAGATAGCAAATGCTTTTTCTTAAATTAAACTTTTGGAAAGCTTTCCCACTAGCAACTTTTCTCTCCATCTGGCAGAGTGCATATCTATATGTGGGTTCTTAGCTATCAGAGCACTTGTCGTATTGTGCCATTGAGTATCCTTATGACCTCTTTAAGGGAGGGAGAATAATTTTTTCTCTGTTTTCTGAGCCCTTATCACATGGTATGGCCCATGATCAATTATGTGCACATATTCATTATTTGAATAAGTAAAAGGATTAGTGAAAAAGCCAATGAATGAATGAACACATACCTATAATTTCTTCCAAGTTTAAAGGGACTCAAAGAATACAAAGGTAAAATTTTTCAGGACTCTCTAAGACCTCAGAGACAAAAAGGATTTACAATCTATCTCTCTTAATGATGTGGAAAATCTTCCTAGAGAGTTCTTGTTTTGTTGTTGTTAAAGTCTACTTATTTATTTTGAGAGTGAGAGAGGTGGGGTGGAGGTGCAGAGAGAGAGAATCCCAAGCTTACAGTGCAGAGCCAAATGTGGGTCTTGAACTCACAAACAGTGAGATCATGACCTGAGCTGAAATGAGGAGTTGGTTGCTCAACAATCTGAGCCACGCAGGCACCCCTCTACAATATTCTAACATTGCATGTCTTTGTGAAGGGGATGGAGAACCCCTCCCAAGTACCCCCCAAGACAATGCATTTTACTTTAGGGACAACTGTGACTGTGAGAATATTCTTCATTCTATTATTGAGCCTGAGTCTGTCTGCTGCTCAAATTAGAAGAAGCAACAGGCATATAGACCTATCACCTAGGAAGTTTAATTGGCCATACAGACAAAACCACTGAGAGTGTGTGTGTGTATGTATGTATGTACACACATACATGAGATATCTTATTATGGGATCAGCAGGATCCAGGGAATTGTGTTTAGTCTTCTGATGGGATTCAGAGCTGGCCAGACCTAGGGATAAAATTTGTACCAACTAAATTTATAGGATATCAATATATAAACTTGATTACAATTTATTCACTTAAACTGAAGAATCTTCTTTTAACATTGTCAAAATGCACCTGCCTACTATTCTAGGCTTGTGAGAATTCACCTTGAACTTCAGAAGATAGTTTAGTGTGATGATTTTGAGATCTGTTTATCCTACGCTCTTGAGAGAGGTGGATGAAATAACCCCCACCACATCTGAGGATGCCTCTCAGAGGAACGGATAAGATGAGTCCTTTGGATCAACTTCATTTCCAAAAAGGAAACCCATTGCATAAACTGCCTTGAGCTTCCCTTTGCTGCTCTTAGCGCAGACTCCATTTTGTCTGTTGTAAGACAAGGGAATTTTGTGCATTTGGTGTAACTGGAAATAAACCAGGTCAATGTTTTATGCCCCTTACTGTCAGTGATTGAGTTAGGCATCTGTTTCCAGTGGCTTGTATTAAGGTTTTGAATATGCCAACACAATTACGTCATTCTCAGATACACCCTAGTCGCCTTGATAAACTCATATCTTCCCACATTCTCTTAGCTTCCCATTTCCTGATTTTTCCTTGGGTTGGACATAATATGCATGATATCATTCATTATTTGATGATTTTATCTGGATAACTGTCAAAGAGACGGACAAGAACCGTAGGTTGGTTCTTTTAATACTCTTTCTGTATCCCTTCTTTCTACTCACTTTGTCTACTGGAGAGATTTTCCTCAGCCTTTTTGGAGCTAGGAATGGCCAATGACTCATGAGTGGAAATCCTCCACCCATCCTCCTTCCCCTCTTCTGAATTGTGTAGACTGATACGGTATGATATCCATTAATAAATCAAACCTGTGTGATTTTGGGGGCGCCTGGGTGGCTTAGTCGGTTAAGCGTCCGACTTTCGCTTAGGTCATAATCTCGCGGTTCGTGGGTTCAAGCCCCGCGTCGGGCTCTGTGCTGACTGCCAGCTCAGAGCCTGGAGCCTATTTTCAGAGTCTGTGTCTCCCTCTCTCTCTGACCCTCACCTGCTCACGCTGTCTCTCTCTCTCCTAGAAATAAATAAAAATATTAAAAAAATACTTAAAAAAAAAAAACAACTATGTGATTTTGGATCCATTTTGTGACCTGGGATGTTCCAGTCTCATCCTTCCTAACTTTGGGATCTTCCTGGCTCAGCTGTGCCTCAGCCTCTCGAAGCTCTGAGCTTCTGTCTCACCAGCTGCTGGAGTTAACATCCTGAGTGATATGACCCCACCCTATGAGAGACTAACTTGGCAGGTACTTCTCTTGCTTAGTTAGTTTTGGAAGAGGCAGATATGTAAAATCACAGATCAGGAAATAAGAAGGCTTGCCAACTTGGCCAAAGCAAGTGGAAAGACTCAAAGATAATTTTTTTTTTTCCAATAAGAATAGGCATACCAAAGAGGAGAATACCTTTTACATCCTAAAGGCATGCAACTTTAGGTTATTTAAAAAGACAGATGGTTTAGAGAGTGGTCTTTGGAGTCAGGTCAATTCAGGTTTGAATCTTGGCTCTAGCACATCTTAGCTGTGTTACTGTGGGCTGATTACTTACCTTTCTCCGCCTTAGTTTCTTCATATATTGTAGGTGAATCATAAAAGAACCTATTTTATAAGGTTTGAAAGGACTCAATGAAACAATATATGTAAAACATTTGACAAATTGTCTGATATCTAGGAAAGTGCTTAATAAATAATAGCTGGTGTTATGATTACTGAGCTATTAATGATTGTTAAGCTATTTTGATTAAAATATTCATGTTTATTAAGCTTTAATTTTTTTATTCAGTACAGAAAGGTAAAATTATATGTCTAGTAGTTAATAAATATTGGCGTCAGTGCCCAGTAAGGTTAGACTTAGAAAGTTGGTTTATTCATTAATAAGTTATTGTTACAAAGTTTCAATGGGTAATTTAGTTGTCATCGTAAGTTGATTGGGCAAGAATGTCAGGGGCTGATTTTCTTTACTTCAGCTCCAGAACACTTGGCTAAGTCCCTTTGGCTAAAGGGAAAGCACATGACCTGGGTAAAGAAGGAGAGGGTAATGTTCTAGAAATTCAATGGGCCGGCCCCTTATTCTCAGAGCTGCCAAGTATGCGCAGCCACCTGAGTTCCTGGCTACCACACTGAGGTGCTATGGAGCTCATCCTTTTCTGTTCTCAGTCAGAGAGGATTCAAGATGGCTGGAAACAGAAAGATCCTTAAACATCATCTAATTAAACCTCCTTTTATTCCAGATGGGTAGACCGTCACCCAGAGAGGAGACATGATGAATAAAGGTTATTCATCCAGCTACTCCATTTATGTTCTGTGTTTTTTTTAAATTTGCTGATTACTTTTTCTCCCACATATTAAATGCTTACCTACTGATATGATCAATATCTTCTATCAAATGAGAAAATAGCTATTCCCATGTAGGGGATGATTAAACTTGAACCCCAATATCCTGATGAAAGAATCAAAATACTATAGGGAACTGGGTGTCAACACCAAAAAAACTCATTCAAATTCTAAGACAAGAGGTCCTAGAATTTCCCATATGGGCCTTCAATACCAAAGAGGTAAAGAGCTACACTTGTATGAGGAGAAAATCTATAGCAACAATAATTAAGATCTTTCCCCAGTCTAAGAAGGACAGAGATGTCAGGCAGAGATGTCACTGGAGAGATGCATCACAGTAAGAACACAGATTTGGAGTCAGAATGATCAGGGTTTGGATACCTCCTCCTGGCTCTGTGAACTTGGATATGTTATCTGGCATTCATGTGCCTTGATTTTGAGAGACTGCGTAGTTCCAGCTGTTTCATAAGATAGCTTGTTGCTAATTCTGGTGTTGTTGTTGTTTGTTTTTTGTTTTCTCTTAGTGAGTAATCCTTTATCTTCAAAGAGCAGCCATATTAATGGAAAGGGAGGGATCTGGCCCCAACTTTCTATCCTTGTGACCACAAACTCTTGGGTGGATCCTGGCTCAGTCTTAGTAGGAAGAGGTGTGCCTGAGGCCTGGTTTCTATCCCATATGCTTCTGGAGAAAATTCATCTCTTATTTTTGGTATTCCTTGAGCAAGTGTAGAGAAAACTCAGAGGGTGGGGAAAAACCCAAGTTTCTTAATCACTGGTTTCCCAGGCAATGCATCCAAACATTCCTTTTCACTACTAGTGTTTTTTCTCAAATTGTCTACTGCTTCTTGTTCTCTTCTGTCTCTAGTTCATCTTGAGATCTTGTCTTCTCAACAACATAGAAGTGATTTTATCATTTCTTTGTGGAACACAAGAAGTGCACAGAGATCATTATTCAAAACCTAACTTTACAGATGAGGCAACCAAGGTATGGAGGCCTGGCTTATCTTAAAACTCACAATTCAGTTCATAGCAGAGGTAAGATGTGATTTCTGGGAGCCCTACCTAGGTCTGTTTTCTCCATGCACAGATGAAGAGACCTCTCTATTCTTGATTATCACTTATACTTGACCAGGCTTCCTGCAAAGTGACTTGGTGTGACACAAAAAGAATAATCTGTGGATTTGTGACTGGACCATGAATGAGGTTGTAGCTGTGGCCAAATTAAATTCTTTGCCCATTGCTTCCATCTGCACTTTATCTAGGGGCAGAGTGAGTCAATAAGGTGACATGGGTCATATGGCAAACATTTATCCATGGAGTGTTTTAAGGAGAGTTGGTCTGATTATTCTGGCTATAGTAGAAGATGCATTGAGAAGGCAGGGAGAGAAGGCATACAGAGAGATGCTAAAGTAGTCCAGGTGAGGGGTAATGGTCTGGACCATTGCAGATTCCAGTAGGCATGTAGAACAGTAGAGAGGCCTGGATAGGAATCAGAGGGGGAATGATTATGGTGGTTGATGAGTTCCTTCAAGGCTGATCTAAGTGAACTTTCTGCAGACTTCCTTTTGTTCCCTGAACTAACATCTCAGCATAATCTTTGTTCTTCCTTAGAATGCAGAGTGAAGCCCATTTCTTCTGTTGCTTATAAGCATATCCATTCTACTTCCACAAAGTTCATAATTTCTTATTGGGGATCTATTGTGTCAGGAACTGTATGAGAAGATGAAGTCCAATAAACAAGATTTCATGATGGATTAGATTTGAAGGATGAGGCACGGTGTTGTTACAAAAGGAAAAAAAAAGGTTCTTTAGATTCTGGCTTATAAATGTTTGGTGGGGAAAACTTCAGGTGGCAAAATTGGGTCTGGTGAATGCACCTTGAGTTTGGTTTTGTCATGTTCCGATATTCAAAGGGAGATTTTGAGTAGGCTGTTACACAGGCTGATTAGAACCATTTATTCTCAGCGTGGCTTTGGATGGGTTTTTAAATCTTTCTGAAACTCAGTATCTCTACCTATGCAATATGTAGACTAATAATACTTCTCTTTAATTAACTAATAAATTAAATTGAAGTATGATTAACATACAATGTTATATTAGTTTCAAGTGTACAACATAGTGGTTTGACAATTGTATACATTAAGCTGTGTTTATCATGGTAAGTGTTACCATTTATCACCATGTAATGTTATTACAATATTATTGACCATATTCCCCATGCTGTACTTTTCATATCCATTATCATACCTCTTTGGACTGCAATTGGACTTAAAGGATCTCTCTATAAAAGCATTTAGAACAATGACTAGAATCCTGTAAATGCTCTGTAATTGCTAAAGCTGCCATAACAAGATGCCATAGATTGGGCGGTCTACACAACAGACATTTATTTTCTCATACTTCTGGGGGCTGTAAGTCCAAGATCAAGGTGTTGGCAACCTTTGTTTCTTCTGCAGCTTCTCTCCTTGGATTCCAGATGACCACCTTACCATGTCTTCATATGATCTTTTCTCTGTGCACAGGCCCCTAGTGTCCCTTTTAATCTCCAGATTTCCTTTTCTTATAACAACAACAGACAGATTGGATTACAGCCTACCCTCATAGCCACAATTTAACTTAAATTTCTCTTTAAAGGCCTTATCTCCAAATACAGTTACATTCTGAACTACTGGGGCTTAGGGCTTCAATATGAATTTGGGAGGTGAGGAGACACAGGTCAGCCCAAAACAGCTATTGTTTCCTTACACTTGAGCCTTCAACAACAGGAGCTTGAACTGTACAGGTCCACTTCTATGTGGAGTTTTTTCAGTAAAGTACAATATTATACATGACTTTTCTCTTCCTTTTTATCTTTTTAAAATGTTTATTCATTTTTGAGAGAGAAAGAGCACATGCATGGGAGAGGCAGAGAGAGGGGTGTGGGGGGCAGAGGATTGGAAGCAGGCTCTGCGCTGACAGCAGTGAGCCCGACGTGGGGCTTGAACTCATGAACTGTGAGATCTTGACCTGAGCTGAAGTCAGATGTTCAACTGACTGAGCCATCCAGGTGGCCATTTTTTATTTTTGTAGTATTTTTCTAGCTTATTTTACTGTAAGAATACAGTATATAATATGTAAAACATACAAAATCCAAGTTAATTGACTTTTTATGTCATCAGTAAGGCTTCTGGTCAACATCTGGAGAGAATCAAAAGTTATATGTAAGTTTTGATGGCATGGAGGTTCAGCAGCCCTAACCTCCACATTGTTCAAGGGTCAGCTGTATTTTACATTTTATTAAGTTATAAGAATAAGAATTTGTGATTGTTTTTGTCTGTCTCCTAAACCTTTAATCACATCACACTCTTCTTGTTTCTCTAATTGGAGAAGTGTGTGAAACACAATACCATGTGGTCAGAGTGATGTAGCATCGAATTCAAACTCAAGAGGAATCACCACAACCAAGAAAGTCAACCGTATGCACTGAGTCATTTCTTCAAGTGTTCCTCCATGTTTTCCTTCTTTGCATGAAGCAATAAGGCTAAGTGATTTTGTCACTTATAGAACTCGCTGTGCCCACCATTTGTTCACTCTTCTTCTGGTAACAGAGCTCCTTTTTTCCAGTTTAAACCCTCTTCTCCTTATACTTAATCTATGTGATTTCTGTGGGGCTAATATCACTGTAGTCTGTAGGAGCAGAGATGTGATCCAGACATGATCTAAAATGTAGAACATCTACCTGGATCCTATACTTAGGGTTTCTCCATATAACTCGAAACTTTTCTAACACCGGGGAGAGATGCTCTGTCTTTGACAGAATAGCTAGGGCATGTCCCATCTTGACTGCTTTATAAATAGAGTCCAGCTGTAAATGGAGCTGACAAAGAGATATCAGAACCAAAAGATGAGTAAGAAATATCACTGAGTGGCTACACCAAACCCTTTCTGATACCATATGAAATCCCTTGACTTCCTGGATTTGTGAGTAAATAAATCCCCTTTTTAGTTGAAAGTAGTTTGAATTGTATGGTAGTCAGTATAGAAGACAGATACCTGACTTAAGAAATTGGAATATAATCTATTTTTTTGACCTAAAGGCTCAAGCTTCTTCAAGTATGTTGCAAATGATGATTAAATGCCTCTGCCTCTAGATGTAGGTTATGTCAGGTCAGTTACTCCAGAAAGAGACCCTGATGGATAGATTCTGGTACATTGCATGGCCGATGACATGTTTGATATAGGCTTGCAGATGTTCAGCCCTACCTCTACAAGAGCTTCCATATCACCAACATCCTGGGCACCTTAATCATGACCACAGTGCCCAGTCTCATCCAAAACATTATTGCTTTCCAGATCTCATTACAACCTGAGAGCTTCTGGGCCCCTGGACCTTGGCTTCTGGGTTATATTGTTGAGGATCTCTGTTACCAGAAGAAAAGAAACTTGGGGCTCTGGGTACATGCTCTGAGTCCTTGGATGAGACTTGGAAGGAGCATCTCTGCCTTCCGCATTTTGTGGTTACCAGCTTCTGTTCATCCTCTTAATTGCCCTGACAGTCAAGTCCAGTCTTTCATAGTCTCTCTGCAAGTGGGCTACTTGGTAGATGATTCAGGAAGCACTGTTAAAGGAGAAATAACTCAGGAAAGGGAAGGAAGACAATAAAGACTAGGTTATCCCCCAGCTCACTGCTGAGAGAAATCAGGACTCATTCTCTCTGGAGAACTTTCAGATATCATGTTAAATAGCCTATTGTGTAATGTTCTTAAAGAGCAAGGACGTTGAGATATTTTCCACCATGTCCTATTAGCCATTGGTGTAGGGCTGCTCCCTTGGGCTCTTAAGTCCCTAACACTTCTGGCTTTGGTGGCTGGAGATAATCTTTGGGCAAAGAGTTGCAACTGCTTGTAGTGGAAGGCATCAGCATGGGGGTGGTGAGTGTTGAGGGGATCTAGACAGGATAGAGACCATATTAAATAAAGTTAGAGTCAGGTAGTTACAGCTGTCTTAGACCTTGGTGGATCTGTGGGATGATGGTGGGCATTGGCGGGTGGGGGGAGTTGGGCATGTAAAATATAATGAAAGAACAGTGAGGCCATGTATGAAATTGGTAGCAGGAGCTGAGAATCATCCTACAAAAGTGGCCCAAACCGAGTTGCAAAGTGGGCAGATACAGCTCAAATCACAGTTTGATTCATAACTACATTAAAAGAAGTATAATTCTCTATACCCATTTCGTGAAGGTTTTACTCTGGAAAAGCCCAAAATAAGGGCACTTGGGTGGCTCAGTTGGTTGAACATCGGACTTCAGCTCAGGTCATGATCTCACGGTTTGTGAGTTTGAGCCCCATGTTGGGCTCTATGCTCGCTCTCTCTCTCTCTCTGCCCCTCCCATGCTCATGATCTGTCTCTCTCTGTCTCTCAATAATAAAAACGTTAATTTTTTTTAAAAACCCAAAGTAAAATCTCCCCAAAATTTGCCCATAAGTTTGTGTAAAACATATTATGTTTCAATATAATCTTATGGTACAGATTGTAGACTTTCTGTACAAAGTCATCTCTGTATACTTGGAACCTATTTTGATATCTATTTCACAGACAATGCTTGAATAACATTTGTGAAATAAAGTAAATGAATTTGGATAGGTGATTTATGAGGCCCACAGTTGTAATCAAAGCAGCCTCTCCTGGTAAGAAACTCCTTTGGACCCTCAGTATGGTGTCTCCGTCCACTCACCCAGAAGGAGCTAAGGGAAATTCTCCAGAGATTTTGCTCTCAGTCACAATTCTTCTGCAATTTGAGTAGTCACACTCAGAGTAGCTGATAGCAGGAATAAAGGGTGATACAGATTTTTATAGACATATGATGTCACAAATGAGGACGAATTTTGAGGCTGTGATGTTGGAAAAAAGAGAAAAAAAAAAAAACAAAGAACTCTAAAGGAGGTTTTCAGACATCTTATCTCTGTTAATTCTCCTTGTCTTAAAGTTTACTTTGACTGGTATTAACACAGCCTATAATTCATCTTTCTTAGGATTGGGTTTTCTTTCACGTATCTTCTCTTCCATCCTTTTATTTTTAACCTGTCTGGGTTTGTGAGGCCACACAATTCGTAGCTGGCTGGGCTGGTGTTTACACCCAGGTCTCTTGCATTCTCAAACGTGGGCTCTTCATTTCTATATACTTTGTCTCCCATACTCACACATGAACTAGTGGGGATTATGTCAGGCCATATGTAAGAATGGACCCTTCCTGGTGTGAGCCAGTTCTCTTCCTGTGCTTTTAACCCCTTTCCTCCCAGCTGTGCAGGGTTTAACACAAGAAGACACCCCAAGTTGTGCACATCACTCTTGTTAATGAATCAGACCTTCAGATGATGGCTTTTGGTCCATTATTACTTTCTCTAATAATGTCTAATTTATAAATTTCTCACAGGTCCTGTAGGTTAATTTACCAGGGGGGGAAAAAAGTGAGTAAAAACCTATTAGTCTTTTTTTTTCTGCCTCAGAAATTATAGACTTGGATGTTTCTATGAGGTAACATTAATAATGCATTTATCATTTCAAGCCCTTAACCTCTTAAGTTCTTCAAACAGAATTAAAAGAATCCTGAACTACTAAATAATTGCATTATGTGCCTGAATGGAGAGAGTGAACACCTCTAAAATGACACTAATCTATTTATTCTTCTCCTCAGAGCCTCCTACTCAGAGTGGGGTGGTGGATTCTGTCATATACTTTGTGTCTGCCTCACAGCCTTTTTGGAACTTCTCCCCAGTTGGGCACTGATGCCTCTTCCCCTAGCCATCCCTGACTACCATCACACACCCCACCTCTATACTCCCCCAAGCAAAAGCCTATGCAAACTAGTGCAGCTTCTTTTTGTAAACACATCACTCTGGCTTGTTTGTTTTGTTTTTCCTCTTTTCTGTTAGTTGTTTGGGGGCATGAGGACATAGTCATAAGATGTATGCTTCAATATGTATCATCGTACCAATGACTCTGTGGCCCATCCTAGGCTAGCCTGCATTCAGGGGCTAACTACTTTCACCTTGAGGTCCTGTCCCACCCACTGTTGCTCATCAAGGTTGAGAATATCCAAGTCACCACCTTCATGGCAGTCTGGAATTAGTCTTACTACCCTAAAGTGTGTGTCTGAAGCAGGGTGAGAGAGCCTCTTAGCACTCACTCACATGCTCTCTAACAAACATTTGTTAGACGTTGTCACTCAAAAATTAAGTAAGTAATTGAATGAATGAGTATATGATTGAATGCCACCCTATCCCCACCCAGTTTCGGCTGAGTTCACCTTATAAATATAAGAACAACTTTTCCTGAGGTACTCCACTCCAAGGACAGAGCCCTTCTCTACCACTAATATTTAATTTTATTATGCTCATCACTTTCTTTTTTTAATGTTTATTTGTTTGAGACACAGAGCATGAGCAGGGAAGAGACAGAAAAAGAGGGAGACACATGATCTGAAGCAGGCTCCAGGCTCTGAGCTGTCAGCACAGAGCCCAATGCTGGGCTCAGACCCACAATCTGTAAGATCATGACCTGAGCTGAAGTCAGATGTGTAACCAACTGAGCCACCCAGGCACCCCTGCCCATCACTTACCTTGACCCAGCTCTACCCATCTGCCCTCTCCTGTTCCCCAGGTGTCTACCTGTTTGACAGGTGAGCCAACAGTGGTCATGATAAATTCTGAGGAATCCTTTCACAATATCCAAACATTTGGGTGGATATTGCTGGTATGTTTCATTAGTGCAGTGAAAATCTAACAAATAGCTGAAATACATTTTTTTATCCATGAAAGCTCTAAGTAACACCTACAAAATATGCCCTTTCATATTTTCCATAAATTAACTTCTCAGTCCATACAAGTCCTCC
Source organism: Crocuta crocuta (assembly GCF_008692635.1). NCBI lineage: Eukaryota > Metazoa > Chordata > Mammalia > Carnivora > Hyaenidae > Crocuta > Crocuta crocuta. Next base: position 2,459,724 of record NW_027528798.1, read on the forward strand.
AAGACATAAATCCCAAACTCTGTTTCATTCTCTGATTTTACTCTCTTACTCTGCCATTGTTACCCTGGGTATAATTCTGTGCCTCTGTCTAGATCCCAGGCTTCTGTTCTCAGTGCCCTCATTCATGCTTCAGGGCCTCAGGCTTTCAGAAACTTCAGAGTAGCTGCTTGACAGACTCATCTTTTTTTTAATGGTAATGACCTCTTTGTTTTTTATCATAACAGTCTCTGCCCCTTTATTCTTGCTCACCGAAGACTGTCTCTACACATGACTTGGGAGAGTAAGAATAAAGGCATGGGCAAGGTTTATAGATAGTCCTATTTTGTTTCCTAGGAATCTCCACCAGGGGACTTTATAAAATTTGCTTTGAAAAGTATTCAATAATCATAATGCTTTCTGTACATATTTTTCTCATCTTATTTTTAGAATGGCCAAAGTAGATAGTTAGGAAGGACACAGAGACAGGGACACAATTCATCTGTGGTCCCATAAAAATTATGTAATTTTAGAACACCATGATTTCTCCTCCTTTTTTGTGATTTAAATTATCTTTTTCTCTGATAAGCGATCTCTACATTGGGGCAAAAATGGAGTTCAGTATCATCTGCTCAAGTACTTCTTTCATGGTAGTCCCGAATGTGTGCACACGTCTACACACACCTGCACACACACAGAATTTCTCTTTTATTTTGGTCTCTGGAAGAGTGTTTCATGACCACAAGTTGAGATTTGCTTGCTTCTCCTCATTCTTTATCAAGGGAATGAGAAGCTCTAAAACACATTGCTGTTCCGTTCTCAGAGGTCTTACAACCTGGAAATGAACTTTGTTTTAGTTAAACCTCATCTTGTCTGATGCCCTATTATTCAATTTAACTACAGGGTAGTGAAGGCCATATATTTCTTCAGGATCTCTCTAACATTCCCGTCATGTTTGTGATACTGTTTATTCATTATTCCAGTTGTTTCTTGCAAAAACTCTCAGAAGTATCTTCATTTGATGCATGAGGACACTAAGGGCTAGGTGCATTTATTGACTAGTTCAAAGTTTCATTTCTAATAAATAAGAAATTAGCAATTTAGAATCTAGGCTTATTATCAGACTTCAAAGCTGGCATGTTTCACTGAAATTCTTTAGAAAATAATGTTTTGGTTTTACTTATTGCCATTTTTATGGTCTACCTTAATTTCATGTCTTCATTGTGCTACATAAAGAACATGTAGGAAAAAAATAGAAGGGGAAAGGAAGAGGATGAGAGAGAGAGAGAGAGAGCGAGCGAGAGAGCGCACCATAGTCTCAATTTCTAAACCAAACCATATTTTTATTTTTAGGATAAATTAGAACTGCATGATCGGTGCTAAGTGGGACCACTTCCATTAGAAACCCAAGAGCAGTGATTGCAGGTGATTGGAGAGCATTTTCATTGGCTGCTGTGTTTGGATTGCTCTTCTGTCTTAATCATAAAAGATCTGACCATTGAGTGGTGAAATTCTACTCCTAATGTGAGCCGAGTGCCTCTCATATTGGCATATCTTGTGAAGCGAATTAGCCACCTAATAGCTAACACGATGACATGAAGAGAAGTCAAATGTAGCATTGATTTCCCAGGAGGCTTCAAAGTAGATCAAGTAACACTAAAATAAAATTGTCAAACTAGAAAATGGTTCTCATCAGAATATTTTTTCTTCCCTATAAATAAATGGCTTAGACCAGTTCAAGAACTTCACTGGCTGTGCAAGACACAGCTTAGTGGTTTCACAAAGTGCTTGTTACCATTTTTAATGCTTGTCTGTAATATGAGATCAGTCACTTGAAGACGTGAAACTGGCTTAAGCTTGAGAGTTCTCCCCAATCCCTGTCTCTTGCCCTTTCCCTTTGAGAAAGACAGAAATAACAATGATAAAATTGACTCCCAGCTTCCTGCAATGCTCCTGCCTGGAGAATGTTTAAGTAGCTTGTCCCCAAAACTTGCAAGGTTCTTTTTGCTTCACTACTGGAGTTGCCATCCGGTTCAGGGATTCCTAATCATAAAGAAATGTGAAGAAGAGCAACTGTAATAATTATTAAGAATATCCACTCTTCTATTTACTATGAGAGAACTTTTGCAAAACACATGTTATCACAAAGAATACAGCATTTGGAATCAGATGGACCTGGGCTAGCCATTTCTTCTTTCAAATATCTGTGTCCTCATCTATATCATGGGATCATAGATCCTTTGTGCTATTACTAAATATTTAAGATTTAAAAGCCAATGTTTATTAAGTACTCGTTCAATCATGAAGCTAACTAAGCACTGTATACATATTATCTCATTTAATCTTCACAAAACCATAGTATACATATCCTTTCTTTGTTGTTATTTTTCCTTTTGCAGAAGAGAAACTGAGACATGGAGTTGTTAAGTCCATTTTCTAAGGTTAGTGTGCTATTATATGGCAGAGCCAAGGTTCAAATTTACATGTTCTTGCTGTGGAATTCTTACTCTACACTATGTTGCTGTTGGTTCAGTATCATTATTTTGCAAATGCAGGTGGAGTTGTTTAGAGAATTTAAGCGAGGTGTAAGAGATTAGCTAGCAAGTTAGTGACAGAATCATGACTTCTGGAAAGGCTGAGGCCAACTAGGGGCGTCTGACCCCTGGGGATCCCTAAAATTAAGTTCTTCCTCTCAGTCTCAAAATAATAGCACACCATCATGACAGACAGGAGTCTGGTGTCATTAACTGGAATGCTGAGCTTTTCAGTTTGGGAAGGAAGGATCTGCAACTCTGAGTTTCCTAAGATGGTTGGAACATCTGGTCTAAATGCATGTTGACATCACAAGGAATAAAACCTGAAACACAACAGAAATTATTCCCTTTGCAAAACAAATGCTAGAGGGAGAAATCACAGAGTAATTCCGCCAAATTTCTCAGCAATTCTCCCAAGATTGTGCATGTTAATTGCTTATAGCTGCAGGTTAGTACTGCTCGTTCCTGTGCGGCAGCTAAGTACCAAATAGCAGGCCCTTCAATCACAGAATTACAGACATTGGGGGCTGGAGACATTAGGAGCCAGGTCAGGCTGCCCATTCTCCACCCACATAGGCTGTTCCCAAAGACCAGTCTTCACCTCTTTTTGCCTAGTTGAGTTTGGGGTGACTGATGGGGCTTCTCTGAGGAAGTCATAACATTGTAGATTTAACTGTGGGAAAATATTTTATTTCGTTCAAATTATCATGTTATTTGCTCAGTTATACTCATTAATTCTAGCTCTTCTCTGGTATGCTTGGTCTCCCATCACACATATTAAGCTCTTGGATTGTCAAGTCCACCATTGATTTTAGGGGTGAGTACAGGATGGATGCTTATTTCTCCTCTCTGGTCTTCAGTTTCCTTTTCTGAAAAATTGAAGAATTGGAAAGGATGGTATTGAAGGTCTGTGTTTCTTCCTTTTCCTTTCTGTTCTTTCCTGCTTTCTTTCTTCCCTTTCTTTTTATTTGTCTCTTTCCACTTCAACTCTGTTCCTCCCTCCTTCTTGACTTTCCCCATAAGTGTTTTGAAATGATCAGTTCTTCATCCCGGGACCTCTTGGCATACTGACACTAGCCCTCACTACCTTGCGAGAGCATCTTCCCAATTCTGTGATCAATATCTCCTTGGTTGCTTGAAATTGGCCATAGTGGAAGTATTTATAATGTGGAGTTCAGCAGAAGTGATGGATCACCCCTTCCCTCCACAGAGAGCCAATTGTCAAACATATACCAGCACATCATTGCTGTGACTACTTTCTAAATAGAGCATTAACATAAATAACCTTCTCTTGTTTAAAAAAGAATCAGATCGTCTAGCTTTGAAAGAGTGCACAGTGCTTGGAAAATAACTCATATTCAAGGAAGCTGTTGGTGTAGGGGGATGTAGATTGGCAGATGTATGTTCTAGAGTAGGTTTTGGGCATCTTCTGTTTACCAAGAATGTTTCCTTAAAGCAATCCTTACCACAACTTTAAAAGATTGGAATTATCCCCATTTTACATACTGGGAGATTGAGGCTCACCAAGATTAAGTAATTTACCCAAACGCATGGAAAAAATAAGTGGCAGAAGCTCACTGCTCCCATAACGGTCTGAAATGTCAGCACCATTTATGTTTTTGCCCCATTCAGCAAATCTTGAATGTGTAGAATGAAACCAGAAGTCCTTGAGTTCAGGTAAAATCCACCAAGAACCATTCAGATGGAAATAACTCAGAATAGCATAGATACAGCTTCAGAGAGGATTTCAGGTAAGCCTCATTTGGGATTTGGATATAATCATTTTACAGATGAATGTAAGCATTAGAAAAGAAAATTAACTTGTGTGCTTCCCCTTTGAAGTGTCCAAGCCTGAATGTCTAGAATGGTCAGTTGGTTTTAATATCTTAAATGAAACTAGACTAGTTGTTTTAATTATTCCTTTCTGTTTTTAAAAATAATGTGAAGTTTATTTAGGGTAGAGATTGTCTCAAATGTCTCTGTGTACCTTGATGTAATTTCTTCACCAGCCCTGAGACTTGGGACCCCTGCCACTTGGTAGAGCTTGAATTCAGACCCCACTCTCTGACTCGAGATCACATGGTTTTTCATCCATCTCTCTGGCCTGCTCTGCAGTGATGGAAGAGAAGTGAATGCCATTCTGGATGCACCCTCAGTATTGTCTGCATCCAAGACCCTGTTGTCTGCAACAGCCCTCTCCATACTGGTATGCTTTAGCACATCTCAGAATAGGACATTCATTGGCTTCCCTCCTTGAATATATTGATACTCTCCCCACTGTTAATAGAGAACAGAGGTGCTGGCCACAATGGGAGACCTCCAGGCAGAACATGGGTGGATTCTTCAAAGGCCTAAAGAAGGGGGGCCTCCGGAACCCAGCTGCCTCACAGATGGGGCTGGTTATCCACACCACTCTCCCACATTGAAGGGAGGCCAGCAGAGAGCCACAGAAAATTAGAGGCTTGTTTTGGAGTGGCCAGATGTCGAGACAACAGGGACATCCTGTCTCCACTGGCCAGGCTAGTGGCTTTGAGTGCTCTTTGCTGTGGTGCACATGTGGGATTCTGAAGGTCACGTTAAGAAGTTTGTTAAGTAAAAAGTCAGGGGAAGTGACTGTGAAATGAAGTGAGAGCATCATTTCTTTGAGCCCTTCCTGTGCAGGTATGGAAGGATACAAAGAGCCCAGCCATGCAGTTTGTGTACAGTTGTGCTTTGACACACATTATCTTCTCAATCCCTAAGGACAGTATTTTGAGATAAGGACTGTGTTCAACATTTTATAAACAGCAGTAGCAGCAGTAGCAACAAAAATACCCTGTAGCTCAAACAGATGAAGTGACTTGGCCAAGACCACATGGTTATAAGTGGCAACAGTGGGACTTGAGCTTATGCAATCTTGATTCTGAAACTTTTCCTCCCTTTACACCAGTGCTTCTTAGTATGGTCCTTAGACTATATGTATCAGCCTCTCTTGAGAATTTGTTATAAATGCAGATCCCTGGACCTCACTCCAGATTTGATAAATACCCTGGGATTTGAGCTTTAATATGTCCTCCAGGTGATTTAGATGCACACTGAGGTTTCAGAATCTGGCCCTACACCATGCTATTGTTCTTTGAAGTAGTTCCTGAGACTATACTCTGGAGATTTTTCCAGTCTCTTCCAGTCCCTTTCAATTAAAGCTCTAGTTTTAAGAATAGAGGAACAGGCCTTCAGTAGTCTTCTGGCCTAGACATTGTAGGATTCAGCTGTCTTCAGTGAAAACAAATCTCAATGAAATAATGTTTTGCATGGCTCAGCCTGACTCCCTCTGGTTCAGGGACTGAAGATGGTGAGATGCAAAGAGGCCAGAGAGCATAACATGGCAAAATGCTCTGAGGCAACCAAAATCCATCCTTACTTCTGGAGTTCCTTACCCACTGACTAGGATTCACATACTGGCTTCTCAGCAGGCACCTAGGGCTTAAAGACACCAACTCTCCAGTAATGTTTTGCCATTCGAATGCATGTTCTCCCTCCTGGGCCATAATCAATTAACAAACACTCATCCACTGGTGGCCCAGGCCATTCCTGTCTCTGTAATGGGCCCAGCTTATGCCAACAAGTCATATTTAGGTTGATGACTTACTTCCTTATAGTTGTGTTAGGCCTTCATTAAAATGCCAACTTCAGGACTTGGAAACTGGCACTTTTCGTAACCAAACATGACAAATAGGACGTTAAAAAGGTAACAGTCTCTTCCAGAGTGTGCAAAAAAGGCATCAGATTAAGAAACTAGAAATTTGGGTTTAAAACAGCTCAGGAAGTCCCAGGATACTAGCTGGTTATCCAAGCAATAACCAGTACCAAATTCTATGAGAAAGCCTCAGTTACAAAATCATTAAACAGACTGAGGTGTAGGGAGATGATTTGAAGAAGATATGTCATGAGGATAATGAGGCCTTATGGGTGTACTCACAAAAGATGAAGTTACTTTTGTGCCATTGGCACAGGCTTCTGGAGTGGGTGTTAAAATAAAGACTGTTTATGGTTTTTACAATTGTTATTTATCTGTTGGCACAACCCATTGGAGTCACCAGATGAGAATGTTAGGTCGGGGGAACTATACTCTCCCATAACCTCCTGATTAAGTGCAAGGTAGGTAGAAAAATAAGTAAAAGTGATAACCTTGGTTATCACAATTTGACTGTGATACTGTTTCTGAATTCCGTGTTTTAAAAAGACGTTGATAAGCTGGATGAAATCCAGAGACGGAAATTCTGTCTCATGAGAGACAATGGCAGGACTTGGACATGTTTTGACTGAGGAATAAATAGCATAAGAAAGATATGGTGCGAAAAAACCCCTATCTTGAAATGCTTCAATCTTAACATATCTCTGTTATTAACAGTATGAGACATTTTGACCGGTTTGAAACGTTTGAAAATGGATAACATAAGGCTTCATGGTTTCACCATTCCAGCATGAGATCTATTTACGTATTTGCATCTTCCCCTTTAGTACGCCAGTACATGTGGCTTGCAATAAGCAACTAAGCTTAGTTGCAACCCACATGTACTTCCTTCTCTATGGTTCCAAAACTCAATCTGTAAAAATTACAGGGAGGCCATGTGTACCACATTACTAATAAGAAGGTTTGCAATATGTAGCACATTACAATTAAGAGGGACCTGTCAATCAAAGCCATGTAACAGTGGAGTCAGACACCATGCTGGGGAACAGCTTTTTTCCCCCGTGGAATTACCTAAGTATGAACTGGAAAGGAGTCTATGAATAAGACTGGCAGGGGACTTTTTAGATCAAGTCACTGGTTGGTCAGGATAGCTTTCACACTTTCTTCCTGTTCATAAGTGTGCATGGATCCATGATTCCAATATAGCCGTTGCACTTCCTATCTTGAAAACAGATTTTTAAATCACCATTTCAGAAAGTAAATAGCAAGAATGGAACTAACATTTTTGTTCCATGCCTTCCATGTGTCGTATTTTTGCTTTTGGTCACTTTATATTAGCTCTCATCTGGACAAACTTTGCGAAGTGCGTGCCAGTTATCTTTGTATTACAGATGGGAAGTCTTAAGACACGTTTTCTCTGAAAAGTAGAATTATAACCAAATTGATACAAAATATGAAAGATTCAAAAGCTAGACAAAAACTACACTACAGAAGTCTTTGGCATGGACAGGATCCAGTGTGCCTTCAGGGACTTCAGAATCAGGAGTTCCTGGGTCCTTACACATCTATACCTGATCAGTAGGATTCACCTAGCAACTCTAAGGATGCCTCCTTAGTGCAAGTTTTTGGGAGAGAGAAACATATTGGTGTAGCTTAGAGTGGTTTGCATTGGATGAAGTTCAATGAACTGATGAGGGTGTGCGAAGTGATTCCTATGAGGTACTTTGTCTGCAATGTGTGCATGCTGTGGATGGTGGTGAGCACTGGAGTTGTTTTAGGAAGATGTGAGTAGGGGACAATGGTTGGCATCTATAGGAGGGAGTGACATTGCCCAGGATCTCACAGCTATAGATCCCAGAGCCAATAGTCAGAACAAGGTCTATCTGGATAGAGTCAATGATCATCCTAACATGTCTGGTAACAGTAGACTAATGCTGACTCTCAGAGAAGCTAATCCCTTGTCCAAGGTCACAAGGTTAGCAGGAAGAGGACAAGAGTGTGGTTCACAATAGATAACGCTGCCCACCATTGGAACATGGTAGAGAAGTGTCATTCAGGCACTCCTTTCTGTTTGCAGTAATAGAGTCAGTAGAATCCAATAGGCAATGATAAGGATCTCATGATTATACTGATCAGTGGGTTCAAGTCCAGAATCTGCCTCTTGGCAACTATGGAATCTTGGGCAAGTTTATTAATGGATGAACGAAGTACTGGTTCTGACTTCTCAATCCTTGGATTCTGAGAACCTCAATGTAGTAATCTATAAATGAGGGCATTGAATTATATGTTTTCTCAAAGCCTTTCCATATCTCAGTTTCTGATGATGGCCTAGAGCAGGGATTGGTAGACTCTATCCCATGAGTCAGATTCATCTATTTTTGCAAATAAAGATTTAGTGGCACACAGCCACACACATTCATTTACATATTATCCATGCTTTTATGCTAGATAATATGAGTAGCATATGGCTAACAATGTATAAAATATGTATTCTGACCCTTTATAGAACCAGTTTACTGACCTCTTGCCCTGAGGAAAGTAACTTTTTTCTGCCTCTAGCATCCATCCTCTTTTGCCAAATTCTCACCTTCCTTTGATACTGTTCTTCTTCAGTTCTTTTCATGAGAATTTAGACAGCTGCAGTTTTCTTCTCTGGAAAATGAGATTGGATAGAACTCACAGTGTTCTCCTGGGACTTTAATGGGATACTCCATGGAAACTGCTTAGAAAGTGCCCAGTGGATGTTAGCTGCTCTTACAATGACTGTTATTTTCTTCATTCATCCATCTGGGCAAATGTCCATTTCCATGTTTCTTCATTTAGGAATTTGGCACTTAATAGCTGGTAGCTCATACTGTAATAATTGGTCTGGTCCATGGCAAATAAATGAATACAGGAATATGTCTGGGAAGTGAGAAGGTTGGTAAAATTATACTTGTAGCTCACCCCCTCTTTACATGGTGAAAGCCAGCCATATGTCACACCCTACTTGGGGCAGGGACCTGATGGCTGGAAATAGCAGGGAAGATGCCTGAGATGCTTTTGCCCAGTCTTCTCTCATGACAATGAGACCCAGACAATGTACAGAGGTCCATATTCCTGAGACAGCACAGCCCAGGAGGGGAGTCAGGTTGCCTAGCTATCCTCCTTCTGTTACTCGGAAGCAGACATGCTCCGCTGAATGGGCTCCTCAAGAGAGAACACAAATGCATGTGCCTGGGTGTTAGAGAGTGGCCTCCACCAAAATCACACAATCCCTCTCCTTCCATTCCCCCATCACTGGAAGCCTCAGGCTCAAGGCTTAAAAGCCTATAATATATCCATTCCCAGTGTCCCCACTCCCTTCCCCAGTCATAGGAGTCTAAGTTTCATTACATATCTCAGGAGCGGTCTTCATTTTTCTTTGAACATCTGGCCTAAGAGACCTCCTCATTAAAACCACAAACTAATTATTGTCACCTACTCTTTCCTCTTTTTGTTTAGGGTGTCTGTACATTCTCTACCATGCCCCCAATACACAAGAAATGGCTCGTCTCTCCTGGTTTTCTTTCTCCTTTAATGAATCTTAGGCCCCAGCTATGTTACTCAGTGGAGTTGGAGGTCTGGGACCCTGATTACTACCAGGGTTTCCAATTGCCTATTCTCCCCCTGGCCTTTCTGAAAGGATCCATTGAGAAAGAGGTCATGATTAAAGCCCTTGGAACAGGCAAAGTGTAATTGAAGCGGTGCCTGGCGCCTCTCAGCTTAACCTCCCTCCCCATAAACCACAGCCGAGCTCAGCAGGATGCATAGCAAAATGTGAAGTGTGAAGTGGGGGTGGGGAACATCTGAAGTCAAGGAAAGCCAGAAATGCAGGGTGCTGAGAGGAAACATCCCTGACATGTGATGAAGATGTATAGGAAAAGCCATACAGAAAGAATTATGTCAGACTTGTCAGAAAAAGAGTGAAACATATATTTATATTACATACAGTACAGATTCATACATGCAACACAGACATTAGCTGTTTGTTATGAGGGGATTCTCTCAGAAGGATGCTATGACATGGTTGAAAAAAAATGGGCTTCTGATACCTATGTTTGAATTCAGCTTAATCCTTCCTGGCTGTATAATCTTTGGGCAATCACTTCATTTTGAGCTCTATTTTCTTCTAAAGCTCTTCCTTGCAAAGTAGTGGTGAGGAGTCAAGAAGCTTATGTGTGCAGTGTCTGATATAGAGGCTGTGCATAAAAGGTGCTTACTCATTGTAAATGTCTATCTTTTCTATCAAGTACTAAGACAAGAGGAATGGAGAGTGGGGAGTCAGGGAGAGCCGGGAGCCTTGCTATGTGACTCAGGTCACCATGAGCAACATTGTCATCACAGCAACTACCAATATTGTTGTGTGTCAGATGCACACACACATGTGCACGCTAACCCTCCAACCATTATAAAACATATTATCTAGGTACTAGTATTTTTCACACTTGAGAAAACAGTTACTAAGATGTGGCTTTTATTAAGACAGGGATCAGGGGACATCTGGGGGATTCACTCGGTTAAGCATTGACTCCTGGTTTAGGCTCAGGTTATGATCTCATGCTTTCATGGCTTTGAACCTGTGTAGGACTCTGCACTGACAGTGTGGAGCCTGCTTCGGATTCTCTGTCTCCCTCTCTCTCTGCCCTTCCACCAATCATTCTATCTCTGTATTTCTCAAAATAAATAAACTTTAAAAAAAAAGAAGTAGAAAGGGATCAGGTCCTGCTTCAAAGTCACTTAAAAACCTTTAACATGTTACTATTTTTGGACTCTCATCAGTGAACTATATTGTATATAAAAAGAAGCCTATGGCCACATTACTTATACCCCTGAAGCCATAAAGTCAATAAAGGAGATAACCCAAACATTCATGCAAAGATTATTGGTGTAAATAAATTATGGTATACATATCCATACTATTTTCAATACTATGCACACTGTAAAACCATTTATAGTTGTGGTTACCAGGAGTTTATGATGCTAATATGTTCATGATATTATATTTTTTAGAAAAAAGTAAGATGTAAAATTCTACGTGTATCAAGATGCACAACGTATCAACTATGTAAACACAAATTATGCAAAAAGGAAAAATAATTGGAAAGAAATGCATCGCTGTGTTAAGAGTAAATCTATAGATTATCTCTTCACATCTTCCTTTGCAAACTTTCGTATTTCAGTATAGTGGAGAGCATGGGGTTGAATCTGGGTTCTGATACTCACAAGACTGGGAATGTTGGATAAGGAAATCACTTTCCTAACTCTGATTTTCTTCTTGTGTGAAATTTGGTGATAACATCTCCAATATGAGAAATGCCTTGAGGGTTAAAACAGAAAACATATGTAACAATCTAATATGGTACATAATATTATAGTGTATTGTGTCTTGCTATTAAAAACAAAACAAAACAAAACAGTGGAGTTGGTGGGAGCAAAAGCTCAGAAGACAGAAAGAGAGCTGGGTTCTCTGGACAAAGGAGGAGGTTGGGTCCAGCCCCGTCTGGTGCTGACTAGAGTGACTAGAGGGCTGGCAGTCGTGGACGGCCCCTATCTCTTTTCACAAACAAACAGAACAGTCCTGGAGGGAAACTCCCCACTGACCATCTGCATTCACTCAGCATCCACATTCATCCTTTTTACTTTACTAGTTTCCATTTTCAGCTTTTCCTTCTCTTTGATGTAGATAACAATCTAGCTGGAGAAGTCAAATGTTTTTAAGTGTGAGATTTTGACAACAGAAGTGAGGTCAGGGACACCTGGATGAAGGGGCCTCATTCTGCCCTATGCTAAGCAAACAGCTAAACAGGACCCTGGCCCGGAAATTTACACTGGAAATTGGGGCTGTGTTCTGGCTTTACTCAAGCCCATGTCCTCTCTCTGTCTCTCTTTCTCTATCTCTGTCTCTGTGCATCTCTCTCTCACACACATACCATTGGAGTAGCAGGTTAAACATCACTCACTCAGAGATCTTTTCTTGGGCCCTGGATAATCTCAAGAATTCACATTACCCATTACCATTCCCACAGCACCATGCATTTCTTATTTTAAAATGACTACTATAATACCAGTTTTCCCATCTTGGTGAAAATTTCATCAAGGCAAGGGTTTTATCTGACTTATTGACATTGTGTCCCAGCACAATGTCTGGCATTGTAGTTTTTTACCCAAATGAATAAAAAAGTGAATATACCAGTATAGAATCCTTAACTGAATGTAAGAGGCCCAGCTGGATAGACTTTTGAGAGTTACAGGTTGTAGGGCACTAATAAAGGCAATGCCACTAGTTGGGACAAATGGGCTAAGGTTCCAATGGCCCATGCACCACTTAGTCTTTTCATCTTGTTAAGAAGTATGCAAACTCAGGGCCCTGACTTGTTATCATCTTGGTGTATCAGTATGTATATTTGTGTGCTAAGGGAGCCCTTTAAGCTTGCTACTAATTATGATGGTGGTAGCTATTACGATGCTCTCACTGAAGCTATTCCCTCCTCCCCAGCACATAATATGGATTTTGGCCATGCTTTGTCCAATGTCTGGCATGCAGTATGTGCTCACTTATGTTTGTTGCCTCTTAAAATATCGGAGCATGCAAAGAAAACTTGGAAACTTCAAAAACCTAGATTAATTTACTTCCTGCTTTTATGAGTTTGGCTGCTTCAGATACTTCATGTAAGTCGAATCATGCCAGGAGCTAGGGGGAGAAACAAATAGTGAGTTGCCATTCAAAGGGTATAAAGTTTCAGTCATGCAAGATGAAAAAAGTTCCAGAGATAATGCTGTACAACACTGTGCTTATAATTCACAGTACTGCACACAGAAAAATTTGCTAAAGAGGGCAGATCTCATGTTATTTTTTTACCACAATTTTTTTTAAAAAACCTAGGTGGTTTTTTTTAATTAAAAGAAAAATCTTGTTTTGTGTGGACCTAGAAAGGTTTAGTGAAGGTCCTGTCCATCTGCATGATCTGCAGGGTGAGGACCAGATGGCTCCCTGGTGTCTTATGAGAATATCAGACAACCTTTCAGGTGTCCTGGGGATTACCATCATCTTTGACCATGGAGATTAGCTTTATTGCCCTCCAAGATTGCGCTGTCATTATGAAACCAATGAGCATCTCAGAACATGATCTTGCAGGTTCCAGACACAGCTGTGGACGCCAGCCACAGCTCTGTGACATGAATTCACATTCCTTTTCTTGTGCCTTTGGCTTTCATTCTCCAGTTTCATGCTAAGAATCAGGATTTTTGTGGAGCTGAGTCCCTGGTCCTTCAGAGACTCCTTAGCTTTGCAGTAATGCCCGGGAATTCCCTTGGCGATGTTCGTAATCAGAGTCACACAATCGAGGAAAAATTGAGAGAGAGACTGTTGCTTCCTATGGAAGAGCAGGAAAGTTATTTGTTGTGCCCAAGAAATGACATTGAACCCTCCAAGAAGGCAGTGGCTCCTCTGCCACACCTCCTCTTCCTCTGCTCCCTTTGAATTTCCTACAGAATCAGCTGTGGTCATTAACGACTCCCCCCAAAACCTCTGTGCCCAACCATGGGTGCGCATTCAGCTCAACCAGAGATAACCTTGAAGACAGTTTTGATAATGGATTTGCACAGTTTCACTTCTGATTTCTGAATGACACCATGGGAGAGGTGAGGTGTGGTGGTGATCTGCAGCACCTTGGCTTTCTCCCTTTCTTCATTTAAAGAGCACTAGCCTGGTTGCATAGGAGAATCCTAACACTTGGCGATCTTGCACACACTGGAGGGAGCGATAGGATCACATAATAAGCAATCATCCCTGCACCCCCCCACCCTGAACCCCTCATTCTGCCCCCCCTTCTTTATCTCTCTTCCTAGCCTTCATCCTCTTGACACAATGCACATCTTTGCTTGTTGCCTGTCCTCTGTCCCCTCTAAAATGTAAAGCAATACCTTCTCTCTTTTGTGTCCTGTTGTATCCCCAATACAGGAAGAGTGCTTGGCATATAACAGGACCTCAGTAAACATTTACTGAATGAATAAAGTGGCAGCATGAGTTTGAGGTTAAACCCACTACAGCAACAACTCTATTGCTGCTAGCCGATAGCTCTCTAGCCCTAGCACCAGCTCCTGTCTTAGGGCTTCAGTTTCTACGTCTACATAAGGAGGGGCTTACTTGCCAGACTTTGCAAATAGCTGGTGAAGTTTCAATAGGAGGATGCAGGTGATAGTGTTTATTAAACTGTGATATTCCTCTGACATGTGTGAAACATGATTTGTTTGGCTCGATTTTAATGTTTTGATTGTGTCTTTGTCTTTTGCTGTAAGTTACTTACAATCCTTTTGAAAGAAGATAGAATATAAGTGATATAGGCAGAAAAAGTTGCTTACAATCCTTTTGAAACAGAATATAAATGATATGGGCAGGAAAAGGAAGGGAATGAAGGTATTTCACAAACAAAATGGAGTATTACCAGAAAATTCACAAAACAAAACAACAAGCTGTTCAAGTGGTAAAAAAAAACAAAACAAACAAAAAATGTAAGAACAATGAAAATTAGCCCACTGATAAAATACATTAGTGGAAGAACCAAGTTAGGAATGCTCTACAGACACACACACACACACACACACACACACCCAGGATAGGCAAGGGTCCCATGAGATGATACTCATGTTTCTGATAGAAATTTAAATTTTTGCAAAAAAATAATTTAATATCAAGTATTAAGAACCTTGAAATACCCATATTTTTTGATTGACTAATCTGTTTGAAGTTTATCCAAAGAATGAATTGCAGGCAGTCACATGCGCAAAACTGTTCAACACGGTGTTGCTTCTAGTAAAGAAATGTTGGTAATAATGTAAATCCCTGACAACAGGGAAAAATTTAGTAAATGTTTCAATAGAGAATAATGCATCCAAATTCATCAATTAAAGATATTATGCTCTAAGAATGTTTAATGTCAGAGGAAAATGCTCTCAATATAATGTCAAGTGGAAAAAGAAGAAATAAACTGTATATATATGGCATTACTAAATTTTCAGATAAAATCATATCTATATATAAAAACAATATCAAAAATATAAAAACAAAGAAGTAAAATTGTTAGTACCGCATCACACAATGATAAATATCACATATTTGTAAATGTCTTACATATGTGAACATAGTATATATGTAATTCATTTTTCTGTTAATGTGTTTATGGCTTCTTCATGTTGTTCCTAGTAATAATGTATTACTTTTCAAGTAGGAGATGATTGCTATTTTTCAAAGGTAAAGTTCAATTTAAATTCTGATTTCCAATTTTCATATTATATGCCAGTAAACACATATGCTAGTTGTATTATTATTAAGCCTGAGAAGCTAATTATGGAATTTCCTGTCAATGAATAAAAGAGTTCTCAAGTGGAGAAAGACCTGAAATAGCCCAGTGAGGCCCCAGTTATCCCAAGGAATCAGGCAAGCTCTGCAGTTCCTGCTTTTCCCACTCACCTCCAGCCCTGAAGCTGTCCTTCCCCATTTCCTAATAGCGCACTGTGCCTCTGCCCTCCCCCACATATGTCTATATCTCTAGGTCTTTTGCTTGCTTTCCCCTACCTCTTTCTTATAAAAGGCAAGTCCTCCCTCCCCATACTTCAGAGAGCAAATGCATAATCAAGATGAATTTAGAGCTGAAATCACAGACTTCACTTGTGCCCTTTTGTCTTTTTCTGTGTCCTTCCTGTAGAACTGAAACCTCCCCTAGGGTGCCTTCCCCATCTACGCACCTCAGGCATCCAGGCAGAGCCCTGGTCACCATCTGAGCTTTCTAGGGACATGTCCTAGGTAATTTAGTGTCTCAGTATTCCAAGGACTCACAAGTAGATTCTGGAATTGTTTTTCCTGTACCAAAGTGAGAATGTTGGAAAGACTCAAAGGTCACATGAGCTAATGGCAAGTATGTTGAGATTATATTCCAGTTATATATGCAAGGGTATTCTACATCTATGAAGATGGGAAGCAAAGAAGAATAACAATGGAGGCATGAGAGAGATGAGATTGTGCATTCCCTTTCTATTTTTCAGAATTTTATTTGAAGTTGCTTTTATATGGCTTACACGATAAAATTCTCTTATTAAAAAAGTAATTCTAAATAAGGAAATGGATACAGAGAGGTTAAGCAATTTCCCTCAAAGGCATACAGAAGGTAAAAGACAGAGCTGGGATTCAAATGAAGGCCCGAGTCCGCTGTGCTTTCTAATCTCTACTGCATGGCATTTGAAATGAGATCAACCATGACAATGTTTGGCACAAATGGAAAAAACTAACAAACAAACAAAAAACCAAAAAACATATTTACTCAGAACCAGAGGACAGACCGGGTGAGTGGGAGATTCACCATGATATAAACGGAGAGAAAATAAAGAAAATGGAGGCCATGCAGTGGACTATCAATGTTGCTAAAGTGTACCCTAGAAATAGTTCAGACTTTGGGATCAGAAAATTTACCTTCTTCCACTGCTGTCTTCTCTGGCAAATTTAGAGCCACTCATTCTTTTAATAGCTTAAAAATTAATTTTAGGGCATTTGTCTTAGTTGCAATTTTACATTTATTTTTGTGCTTATTAATTCCATGCCTGTTTCCTCCACTCATCCAAAAACTGCTAATTGAAAGGGCTGTGTCTGCCTTTCTTCACTCTGTATCCCTAGAATCTAGAATGAAATTTGGTATATAGTAGATGTTCAACTATTGTTTATTGAATGAATGGTTGAATGATGAATTTTCATCTGTCTTGGTGTTTGAAGCGCCTGCTCCACTGTCCATATTTCTCCTTCTCTGGTGAGCTGGCAGCTGGAGAGCTTACCACTCCTCTGCCATCATCCCTTCAACATTCCCAGAGGAGACCTTACAGGAATGATTCCAATCCCTCATCAGCCACGTGGAGGAATCATCCCCAATGCTCCTTGTGTACTGACACCCCAGATTGAGGGCCAGTACTGAGTCCTGAGAGCCAACCCCATGAGAAATGAGAAGGTTTTACAAGCCTGCAAGCTCTTTCCAGGGAGGCCTCGCCTTTTGCCTCCTTGTCTTTGCATCATTTTAAAACCCTGACTTCTCTTTTCCATTAGACCCAAGGTTCTTGAATTCACGGTCTTTTTGTATACATCACTCTATGCCTAGCATAGAGATCCAGTCACCCGTCCATTCCTTAATTTATCCATTTTTCTGACAACTTTTTATTATCATATCTTTCCAGACACTGGGGAAACACAGATAATAGTGCCCAGTTTAGTCAGAAAGACAGAGAACACTAAAACTCTGTCCCCAAGAATGAATGTCATGTCCTTGAAACTCCCCATGATTAATGCTTGAGTAATATGCTCATAGAGCAATTTATAGTGTTTCTTGTGTAAAATCTCATACTTAAGACATAAAAATAAATATACGTGCTATTAATGATATTTTCCCACTCCAGGTGTTTATTTGACATTTATTCTCCATTTATAATTCCTTCCATACGATGTTACTGAGATGCTTTTAAATTTATGTTGCTTTGTTGCTGATGGCATGCTTATTAAAAGGATTAAAGAGTGTGTCTGGACCATCAGCCAAATATCTATTTCCCTTTGATTGGGTGGAACATGCTTGACTACCATAGCCTTGGCCAATTACAGAAAAATTAGAATACTTTGTAATGTATATCTAACAAATTTCTAGACGTATTTCTCAAACCTCTTTGCAGTTTTATTCATTTAGAACCCCACTCTCCTAATGTTTTTCTTTCAATATGATTACCATCGAAGGGGATTAAGCCTTGTATTATCCAGTTTGAAAAATAAAGTAGTGTATGAAGTACAAATCTATATGCTGTAGTCCCTTAAAGTAGTCCCCGTTCATATGAAGCTTTTCTGAATAATCGATGGCTTTGGTAACATGGAATGTCAAAATAGGAACTTCAGCTGAAATTTCATGACAAGAGGCCTCTTAGAATTGGAAAATTGGGATGATGGTTTTTAAATGGTTCAATTACAGTGAAAGTGATGAGAAATGAAAGGAGGCAGCTTTTGGAGAGAGCTGTTACTATGAATCTCCCTAGCTTGCCTCATGAAAAGGGGAGAAGCGTATTTCCTTCCATCACTTCTCTACACTAGGAGGACATCGCAGTGGTAGGCTTTGGCAGAACTACCTGAAATGTTAATATTCTGTCTCTTGATTTTTTGTTTGTTTGTTTGTTTGTTTGTTTTGAGAGAGAGCACAAGCTAGAGAAAGGGACAGAGGGGAAGAGAGAGAGAATCTTAAGCAGGGCTACACCCAGTGCAGAGCCCATCTCAGGGCTTGATCCCAAGACCCTGGGATCATGACCCGAGCTAAAATCAAAAGCTAGGTGCTCAACTGACTGAGCCACCCAGGCATCCCTGTCTCTTGAAATTCTGATGGCATGGTAGCCTGGTGTTTGACACCTGACTTGAAAACAACAGCAACAACAGTAATAATAAAGAATTGCCTGCTAATGGAACAAAGATGTATTGAACCATGTATTGAGTGGCCTGTGCTCCTGAAGTTGACCTCACAAATGCTGTATGAGCATTTACCATGATCTACAAAAGCTGTCCTAAGTCCCCCTCATATGAACACACAAAGGGAGAGAGATCTGGCCTGGGATCTTCTTAGGTTGCTTCCAAACAAGATTGCCTGAAGGGTTGAACAAATAGATCACAGCAGAGAATCTGGGTACCTAGGGACTGAGGATGAGCCTGAGACCATCCAAAACAGAGATGGATTGGGCCCGGCAAGGGAAGGTGGGTGGGAGAAGACCACTAATGGAGGCTGTGGGTCTTTCAAGAATCCAAAAAATGCTTCTAGAGAGTGAGGTTTTAATAGGATAATCACAGGGGCACCTAAATAGTTCAGTTGGCTAGGTGTCCAACTTCTGCTAAGGTCATGGTCTCACAGTTCATGAGTTCAAGCCCTACATCGAACTCTCTGCTGTCAGGGCAGAGCCTGCTTGGGATCCTCTGTTCCTCTCTCTCTGCCCCTCTCTCTCTGCCCTCCTCTCTGCCACTCATATTCTCCCTCCCTCTCTCAAAAATAAACATTAAAAAATGTAAATAGGACATCTCAGGCATGCCACACAAGTAAAAGACCACTAACCAGATAACAGCTGTGCTATGCTCCTTTCCATCCTCTCACTGTAGTAAGGCTCAGGAACCTCGATGGATAAGTAAAGGTCCAATCCCTGGGGAAGAAGAGAAAGAAGAAACTGGCCACCTATGCTCCTTCTGAAACTGCAGTTCTCATGTCTGCACTAGGGCCTGCCTGCGGAGGGGGGATAAATTGCAACATTAAAACATAGTTGACATTTGATTATTCCATGGTGCTGGATATTATAATTGCATTGCTGGAGAATGCTTTTTGGGGAATCCAATTGACCTGAGAACTGTTTGCATGACCTAAGACTGACAAGAAAGGTTTAGGTGTTCTTGCTGTATTTATCCAGTGGCAGAGAAAGAGATTGCACTTTGTGGGAAGATTTGGAGAGGCCATGAGAGACAAAGATAGAGGTCTTCTATGAATTCATCTCATTCAATGTAATGGCTGCAAAGGACGCAGAATTGGTACTGGGTCAGCAGGAGTAGGAAAAGAGCTGACCTGAGGGATCAGAGAAAGTGCCCTAGAGGGGAAGACGTCTGGGATGATGAGTGAAAATTGATAGATTGTTGAGGCCTGATTCTCAATATAGAAGCATCTAGAGCCCAAGTCACCATCTTCAGGTTACTCAGAAATCAGAACCTAGAAGTTTACAAATTTACTTGGACCCCTGATGTTCACACTCTTGTCACCTCTGCTGGATTCTCTCTCTTTTTGTGTGAAAACACTTCATGTTCTCCATGGCATTCAGCCCTGCTCCATTTTCCCCAAAGGGTCAAGGTGGTCCATTCAAGGTATTGTAGGCAATAAACAAAGCATGCCACACTGCCTCTGCTAGGCCCCGGTGTGACACCTGGCAGGAATCTGCATGCATCTAATCTCTCCCAGGTTTGCCATTGCTGTTTTCCCCTGCAAAACCCTCATGACATTCTGTAATTTCCTGATATTGCAAGGAAACTGATACTGTGG
Source organism: Crocuta crocuta (assembly GCF_008692635.1). Classification (NCBI taxonomy): domain Eukaryota; kingdom Metazoa; phylum Chordata; class Mammalia; order Carnivora; family Hyaenidae; genus Crocuta; species Crocuta crocuta. The sequence continues at coordinate 2,480,003 of NW_027528798.1, forward strand.
GAGCCTGTGAGGATTGTGTTGGGACAGACACATCAAAGGACAGCACTCATCTGTCTTACCTTGCCCCGTAGCATAGTTATGCAAACCATTCCTCACAGAAATATAAATCTCTTAAAAGCATGCTCCCTGACCTGGCAGTCACTGAAATGGAGCATAGGGAGAATGGTTAAATCCAGCTACCATTTATTGAGCACCTACTGTGAGTCCTATCTTTTGATAAGAAGTACTTCGTGAGTAGTATCTGTCAATCCCACCCTAACATGGCATAGGAGGGGCTATCAAGTTCCATCTTATGGATGAGGAAGATGGTCCTAGAGAGTTAAGTGGAAATCTGCTCTCAGTGAGTGAGAGGAGGAGTATGATTTCCACTGTTTGCTGGCCTCAGAGCTGGTGTCCACTGCTGTTCTATCTATGGTAGTTGTGTTCATCCTTTTGCTTAATTTTCAAAGCATCCCTCTCAGTAGAGCTATCTCTGACTCCTCCAAAGAGCACCTTGAAGTCGCTTCCTTCTCTTGCTCCCAAAATCCTTCATCCAAACCTTGAAAATGGCACTTACCTTGTTACCATAAAGATTTATTCATGTGCCTATTTCTGGTTAAACTGGAAGGTTCCCAACCTTCTATTTTCTCTAGATATCTAGCTTAGTTTTATGCACAATAGGACTTATTCAAGTCCTTGAAAGATGAATGTATCATCATTTACAAATGAGAATTAGGCAACTCAGAACAATAATGTAACAAACAGAGGTCATACAACTAAGTCAATTTGGAGCCAGAATCTAAAACCCCTGTCTCCTGATAGGACTTTTTTCATGTGTATTCAAGTCAAAATTAATAACAAGTTTGTGGTGCCTCTGGATATATTATACTAGGCAACTAAGGCAGAATTAGAAAGGTGTATGCACACATACACTTGCATAGAAATACAGATCAAATAATTTGACTCTCAGTTGAGATATTAGGACCATTAGCATGATAATTCTCCAACTAGCCTCACCGGTATCTCTAATCTAATTTCTTTTTCTTTTCCTTTTCCTTTTTTTTGAGATAACACTCCACCACATTTCATAACTTTTATTTAACAAATCTTTGTTGAATACTTACCATGTTGCAGGCAATGTGAGCAATGTAGGGGATGCAAAGGCACGTATAGACTTAGAACTTACTCATCTGAGTTTCACTGACATGAAGGAAAAGTGCAGGGTGCTTTTAGGGTGTATGATAGAGAGCCTTGACCGAGGCTGGTTCTTCAGAGCAAACATCCCTGGAGGAGTGAAGACAGATTTGAGTCTAAAGGACAAATGATATTTGTGTCAAAAGTACGTAGATGAAGGGATAGGGTTCCATGAAGTGCTTGAGAACATAAAGAGAAGCTGATAGAAGTGGAACCCAGAAATCAAGAGGAAGAACTTTGTGGGCATGCTGGAGACATGGAGAGTGGCCAGGTTATGCAGGACCCAGCTAAGATTATTGATATTCAGTTATTTACAAAACTATAGGGGTGCCTGGGTGGATCAATTGGTTAAGCGACCAATTCTTGGTTTCGGCTTAGATCATGATCCCAGTGTTTGTGAGTTCAGGCTCTGTGCTTGGCTCTGTGATGACACAGGCTCTCTCCCTCTGCCTTGCTCTCTCTCTCTCTCTCTCTCTCAATGAATGAATGAATGAATGAATGAACATTTAAAATAAATAAATAACACTATAAAGGCACTGAAGTGTTTCAGCTGGAGGACGATACAGTCAGTCTTGAATTTCTCTTCTTGGTGTGAGAGGAATGAGTTGGAAGGAGATAAAAGTGGGTGTTGGGAGATATGTTATGAAGCACTGTGATGGTCAGAGAAAAGATGACCATGGTATGTCTCCAGAGTCTGTAAATCTCCAGAGCCAGCTCCTTTGGTCTCTCTTTGTAGACAAGGGAAAGATCAGTCCTCTGGTTTTGGACATAAACCCCCATTTAAAAATTTCTCCCCAAGAACATAGCCCTAATTTTACCATTCTCCCAGTGTCCTTTCAAGGTATGGAGTGTGGAGGAAATGAGTGCTGGACTTTTCAGGCCTGTGTTTGTTGAAGGCCTTTTTTTTTTTTTTAATACAGTTTCTTGTCAAATTGGTTTCCATATCACACCCAGTGCTCATTCCAACAAGTGCCATCCTCCATGCCCATCACCCCTCTTCCCCTCTCCCCCAGCCCCCATCAACACTTGGTTTTTTCTCAGTATTTAAGAGTCTCTTGTGGTTTGCCTCCCTCCCTCTCCTTAACTATTTTTTTCTCCTTTGCCTCTCCTATGGTCCTCTGTTAAGTTTCTCCTATACCACATGAGTGAAAACATATGGTATCTATCTTTCTCTGCTTAACTTATTTCACTTAGCATAACACCCTTGAGTTCCATCCACGTTGCTACAAATGGACAGATGTCATTCTTTCTCACTGCCATGTAGTATTCCATTGTATAGGTAAATCACATCTTCTTGATCCCTTCATCAGCTGATGGCTATTTAGGCTCTTTCCATTATTTGGCTATTGTTGAGAGTGCTGCTATGAACATTGAGGTACATGTGCCCCTATGCATCAGCACTCCTGTGTCCCTTGGGTAAATTCCTAGCAGTGCTATTGCTGGGTCATAGGGGAGCTCTATTGTTAATTTTTTGAGGAACCTCCACACTGTTTTCCAGAGGGGTTGCACCAGTTTACATTCCTACCAACAGTGTAGGAGGGTGCCCATTTCTCCACATCCTAGCCAGTGCCGATAGTCTCCTGAGTTGTTCATTTTAGCCACTCTGACCAGCGTGAGGTGGTATCTGAGTGTGGTTTTGATTGTATTTCCTGTTGAAGGCCTTTTAGATGTTGAAGATTTCCCTTGTCTACCAATCTTATATTCTGTGTGTGCCTGAGCCCTTCCTACCTAACGCTGGTGAAGATCTGATTTGAGAGACCCACATCTGGGTTTTGCCTGAGTGCCAGTTGAATTAGCTACTCTCTGGAACCTGGTGGAAACCAGTTCTCCACCTTGTTTGTGCCTCAGGTAGAGAGCAAGACTGTCTTCAACTGTAGTCCTTCCCTGCTTTGTGTTGCTGGTACTCACACTCAGAGCTTATGCCCTTGGAGGCTCACCATCATCATTTTCTCCCCTCTTCCTCCCCCCTCCATTCTCCACTACTTCTTCACAGTGCTGTGGGGGTGGAAGGGTGGGGATTGCAATTGTGATTAGTTAGTTGACCTTGCTCTGTAATATCCTAATTGTAGAAAAGGGAAAAAGAAACCAGAGCATCCTCTGGGTTCTTTCCTAAGCAGTAGTGCGGATCTTGTTTGCAAGGATAAAGATACTGACAAATTAATGGTTCAGCTAGCTGATTAAGCTTTTTTTTTTTTTTTTTTATTAATCTTCTCCAAAACTACATAGGAGCACAGACCACCTCAGCCATCACTGCCCTGAATCAGACCTAACTACAATGGATTCTCTTACCCTTTTATCATGTGAGATCTGGAGCTGTACCCTGGCACTCACCTAACATACTTCCTTGCATTTCACAGTTGAGAAAATTAATAAATGAAGAACAAATTTTAAGAAAAGAACAAATTCATTCATTCCTCCAAAACTTCATCCAACATCCATTGTGCAGTAGGTGTTGTGCTAAAATAGAGAACAAGAGAAAAGTGAGTCAATGTCTTTGCTGCTCAGGAGCTCACTGCCTGGTAAACAAGTGAATTAACCATGACCTGGTGAGGGCTCTAACCTTGCAAGGGACTGATAGTTCGTAGTGAGGTAGAACAGAGTGGCCTGGCCCTGAGCCCAAGGCTCCTACAGAGGCTAAATCAAGAGTTCTATCTCTAGTGGAAAGGTTTTCTGTTTTTGCTTTTTAGCAGAAAACATCTAATTTGGTCAGTCAGTCTTGCAGTTTAACACATTCTTTCACCTTATCTTGTGTTTTTCAAGCTGGGAGTGTTTCATCTACTACCTTATTAGACAGATAAATGTATATTTTAGTGATTTAACTTGGGTCCAGGAAAAGATTCAGAATCTTATAAAATTTATCCAAAGGCCACCAGTATGGCAACCATTTAAGTATTATAACATGCTAAGTGCTGACTGTGACCTAGGAAATAATAAACTCTATCCTCTCATTTCTTACCTAGTTGGGATGTCTTAATAACTGTACACTAGCAAGCATAATGCAACTCAGAATATGCTGTCATAAGAGATATACCAATAGTGAGGATTTGGGGTGGGTTAATGAGGGACAGAACCTTTGCATCAGTCCCAGAAGAATGGGCACAACATTAAGAAGGGGCTATGTACTGCAGAGTGTCCTGCCATGCACGAACCCCAATAAATTATTTCACCCATTTGACTCTGAGTTCCCTCAACTATAAAGAAAGGAATGTTAATGAATAAGACCACCTGTCTCATGCTGTGAGTGCTGAATGAAATATTTAATGCAAACCCAGCTCCTGATGCATAGCAATAATGATGGTAGTGGTGGTGATTGTGATGATGATGATGATGATGATGATGATCGTGGTGGTGGTGGTCGTGGTGATCATGATCATGATGATGGTGATGAAGATGATGAGTAATGATGGATTATGATAATGGTAATGATGGTAGTGGTGGTGGCAGTGGTGCTGGTGATAAAGAAGACAAGGAGAATGATTTGGGGTGATGGCAATAGTGGTAGTGGTGATGGTGGTGATGATGGTGATTGTAAATTGTGCCATTTCCATAAATGTCACTTACAAACTTCAACTCAGCTCTTTCTTTCAGGGACTGATGCACACTAGTTAGAATGACAATTTGCCCAAGGAATTTTCCAGTCATTCATGAGTCCCCAAATGATGGAATGGCATCTCCCAAATGGTAAACAAAGCTACAAGCCATGTCTACCCAGGGGTATTGCCGCCCAATCACCCACAGGCTGAAAACAACTAACAGAAGGATTTGACATCTAACACAGGAATTTCCTCTTATCTTTCAACATAAAGTTTATTTTCTATGTGGGAGAGTTTGATGGATATTTCTTATTTCTCTATTTTCTGTACTAGGCAGTAAACAACACATTCCATTTCATTCTTTACAATGTTTTATCAATAACAAGATTGCCTCTATCTGCCTTTCTTGTAAGTACCTGAATTCAGGATCCTGTTGATAACTTCTCTAATCAGGGAACTCCTTTCAGTCTGAGGAAGAATAGCAGAAGGTTTGAGAAGGATTTCTGGAGTTTTAATTCTGGTTTCTCTATATATTTGCAGTGTGGCCTTGAGCACATTTCTTGAACTCTCTGAATTCTATAATACCTAGTTCGTGATTTCTGTCTCCCTTCATCCATCCTTACCCATTTCCTCCCTCTAGCCCAGTCTTTTTGGGCTAGGGATTTTAAGTCACCCAACAGGTTTGCAGTGAGCTCTGTCAGACTGCCTGATGCTGTCCTTAGCTGGGTAACAACAGCTGTCAGAAGAAGGCAAAGCCCCAATCCCACATGCTAGATGGGTCTTAGCTGTAGGGATGCTGCTCTACTATGTAGAGAGGACTTGGACTCTCCAGGAGCTTTGGGTCTTTCAGAAAGATACTGAGGATACCATATTGAAAGGGTTTGTGTAATTATTCATAGAAGAGCATTTCTTCTAAAAATAGCCCACAGCTTCCTCCTGCAGCTTGGCCCTCTCCTCATTCTGATTCTGCTGCAGTCTGTAATCAGACATGAGTGAAAGCAGGTCTACCTAACCTTGAGATATAAGCTTTCTTAAAAAAGAAAAGGTAGTATTAAAAACTGAGTGCTCCTCAGAAGATGGAAATAAGAGATGAAGTAATAGTAACAGCAGTGAAAATAAGAATAACAATGAAGTGGTTGAGCATTTACTCTGTAGCTAGTGTCTCACTAAACTTCATGAATTATCTCACTTAATCCTTAGAAGAACCTCATGAGGTTTTGCTAGTATTTCCCTAATTCGCAGATGAGGAAACTTGGTCATCAAGAGGATAAGTCATTCCCCCATGATGTACAAGTTGTCGGTAGCAGAGTCAGGGTTTGCATTTGGTCCCTCTACCCTACTCTTCTTCCCAGTGCACATGCTGACATTACATTTGTCTCCCAGATCTTGGTTAGAATGCTGATCTATAAAAATAGCAGGAGTGATAAAATACAGAGGAACATCAGGGTCTTAGATGGAAGAAGGGTTTTTCAGCCTCAGCACTATTGACATTTTGGGCCAGATGCTTTTTTTGTTGTGGAGGGCTTCCCTGTACATTGTAGGTTCTTTTGCAGCATCCCTGGCCTCTATCTGCTATACGCCAGTAGCACCCACCTCCAGTGTGACAACCAGAAATGTCTCCAGACAGTACTGAGTATCCCCTGGGAGGGCAAAATGCTCCAACTGACAACCACTGTTCTAATATATTTTGTTATTCTAGACCTTGATTCCATGGCAAGGCTGAACTTAGTTTTTTTTTTTTTTTTAATGTTTATTTATTTTTGAGGGTGTGAGAGAGAGAGAAAGGGAGAGCAAGCAGGGGAGAAGCAGAGAGAGGGTGGCACAGAATCTGAAGCAGACTCTGGGCTCCGAGCTATCAGCACAGAGCCTGTCATGGGACTTGAAGCCACAAACCGTGAGACCATAACCTGAGCCCAAGTCAGACGCCCAACCAACTGAGCCATTCAGGCACCCCTGAGCTTAGCTTTCTTAATCTACCAGACAACTGTGCCTTCCTTCATGTTTGGGTCCTTGTCCATCTGAGCTTTACTAATTGGCAACAGTCACATTTGGTTCCCAGCTCCACCAACAAAGTGAAGATAGTACTTCATAATATATGTGCTGCCAAAGCAAGCACAAGATAGTACTTCATTAAAGTGATGTGCATTTCAAAGCATGACCTTCTTCATAGAGAACAAAGTCAAATAATATTTATCAAAGACCTAGGACATAATATCCAACAAATCCTAGTTAACTTCATTTTACCCACCTCACCTACAATGCTATCAAAAACAAAAGTGAATGTCTTCTTCTGACCCTCCCATAAAAGAATCTAAGCAAACACCACTCTCAAGAATCAATGAAATCTTTTAAAACAACAGTTCCTAAATTTGACTATTTTGTGTTTTTACAGTAAGTAGACATTTGGAAACATCTGAACAAAGAATGACTTTCTTTAGTTTTTATCCATATGGTTGTACCTCTCAGATACAACTTGACATTGACTTTAGTTAACTATGAAAGCTTAAATGGGCTATGTATGGGAGGGACTCAGTCCATCAAGCCTTTTGTTTAAAACAAGACCATGGTGTCATAGATTTACATAACAATGCTTCAGATTTTGATGTGGAATAGAACTCATTTCACATCCCTGGCATAGACTTTTCATTTTGATTGAGAAAGCAGATTTTCTCCTGAAACCAATACTATATAATATGTTAAGTAAATTGAATTTAAAAAGAAAAAGAAAAAGCAGGTTTTCTGTGTGTATGTATATGTATATGAATATGTTTGTGTATCTACATATATGTGTGTGTTTATGCATGTGAATATATACACGTGCATCTACATACACATACGTACACACATATGTGTGTGTAATTATATATATATATTATATATACTATATATAATTCCATGTATCAGTGAGAAAAATCATGTGGCTGACGTTAAGCCATCTGTATCAGAGGAATAAGTAAAAAAGAAAGTTTAACATATTGGCCAATCTGCATAGAACACACATACACAAATGCAGCCCATCTTGAACGGCAAAAATGGTACTTTTCTTCCTCTAATGGCTTGATAATAGCCATTATCAGCAACAATGCAAATGAAAAGAAAATAAAAAGAGGCATTTTTATGCACTGCCCATTAAGAGCAGCATACATATAAACTCATGAACTTGGAAAATAAATAAACAGACTGGTTGCTAAACAAAAGCTTGATTTAATTTCCAGCCCTGTCGATGGATAGTTTGTCATTAAAAAGATAGAGCTGTTTAAGCTGTCCCAAGGGAAAGACTTAAAGTGGGATAAAAAGGAATCCAGTGGAGTATGCAGACCTGAGCCAATTGTAAATAATTGCCATTCCACTGTGAATCTGAAGAGATTGTGTTGAGACATGGCCCATCAGCCACAAGGAACAGGGCCTTTCTTTGGAAGGGGGCCATATGCCCAGGTTGCCACACTGTGGACCCCCATGGAGGCAACTCTTAGGCAAAGATGGAGAAATCCCTCCCTTCATTAGATGATAAAATTGTGTTTAAATACCTGTTTTGCTTGCTGTTTTGCTCATAAATCTTCAGAATACTATCTGCTACTCAAGAGGTCATTAGGTATAGCTGCTTGCCTTAACCTCTCCAAATGAGCTTAGCTCCATAAGTTCCTTTTATATCAATCCATAAAGAGGTACTAACTTTATTTCTGGGTGCATTAACTCATTACATGAATCATATACATGGAGTATATAATAGTGGCTGGCACACAGGAGATGCTCAATGTATGACCATCGCAATTATTCTTCATATGCATATTTTGAAAGGCAGCTGATGTAAGACAAACCTTATTGACTTCAGAATTAGATAGAACTACTTTCAAATTACTGTTGTATATTCTTGGTTAAGGATTTAGCATCTATGAACCTCATTTATGAAACGGGGTTGATGATACTTTGTAGAGTTTCATGACCATTGGAAGAATTAGATGAGGAAGTACTTGCAAAAAGAAAAGGGCGCGCTAAATTCTCAGTGAAAATCAGCTATTATGATCAACCCTGCTGTTATCATTTGCATCTCAATAAACGACAATTATTTCTGTTACTCAAACGGCAGACATCACTGGGATGGAAAATGAATAGCATTCTCTTCTATTACTTTTTGCCTTGTGGTGAGGTCATGTACTCAGTAATTTTCTTAACATGCAGCTGACAGGGTTTTATGGGGAAATAGAAAGGAAGGAGGATGAAGAGAGAGGATAGACATAAAAACCCAGAGTGTGGACCTTGGTTAAAAAGGAGAGTGAGACCCAAGATGGTGCATTTAAAACCTCACTTTCATACTGTATGTGGTCTGTGCTGGGGGCTGGGGTGACACAAGAAATAAGCCTGGCAGGTGTCTGGTTTAGAGAGCCTATGGTCTACAGAGATCTAAAGACCCTTAGACTGCAAGGGTAGTCTAGGTTCCCAGTCCAGGTACTGGGATACAATAGAAACTCGGCCATGGTGGCATTTAACCCACACTAGAAGCAATAAGGAAGACTTCCTGGAGGAAAATGCATCTTGGCAGCTCCTAAATGGTTCATAAGACTTAGGAATAGATGGTGATCACTCTGGCATTTATGAGTTATCTTGATTAAACTTTCTGAACTTCCCTCTTTTTTTAATAAAATATGGATACAAGAATACAGATGTGACTCTATATATTATATATTATACATATAAAATGTGCATTAAAATTATGTGAACGTGTTTCATCAATACTTCTTACTTAATGCATTTTTTTCAACCAATGCCACTCTTTAATGGCAAGAAATGAGGAACTTGGGCCAGTTCCTCTTTAACTCTGGTCCTCCCTTTGTAAGCAGCAGCTCTAAAATCCCATTCTTAGTCTGTACCATTTGATGAACCAAGCAAGACTTCTCTTTGGTAGATGTTTCAGAACCACTCCCACATCTGCTTTCTCTCACTCTCACTCTTTTCCATCCCTCCCTCTCCTACTACCCAGTCCCTCCTTAAAAGACCTCAAGCCCTGCTGAGTGCAAGAACACATATTTAATGCTGGGCGCACACCCATTCGGGACCACTTCCCAGACCTCTGCTTCTCCCTCCATAATTGAAGTGGAGGCTTTGAAATGTTCAGTGCACTTTTCTCTGAAGTTATAGCTGACCAGTTTCTCCCGCTGCCTCCCAAACCTTTAATTTGTCAGTAAAGTCGTTCAGTTTTCTTATCACCACACGGGGTTTTTCACCCTCCTGGGGCTGAGGAAGTGGAGCCCGATGAGCAATGCCTATTTTTACGAGAACTCCCTTGCACAACACTCTGGCTATCTCTGGATGCTGCTTCAAAGGGAAATGGATGAGTGATTTCCTTCAAGGGCATGTAGATGCCCAGGGAATTTGAGTTTCACTTTTTATTTCCTTGAGGTCTAAGCCTATATGCTGCTTTTTCCTAAACAGCTACAGCTGAAGCATAGATTCCAAGAAATGCATTTTTTTCTCTAAGTCATTCTCAAATCCCAACTTTGCCCTTGAACAACTATATACATTGATTAAGCTACCTAAATTCTTTCCAAGTCTCAGTTTTTGCATCTATATAAATGTGACCTAAAAGGGCTGATTTGAGAATGAAAACTCCTAGGACATTCCATTGGAATCACTAACATAGCTCTGGTACAAATGTTAGCACTTTCCCTCCATTCAAGGCGAATATAATCTAGTGAGAGTAGCTAGAAATTTGGATGGGGTTTCAGTGCCTGTGTCCCCTCTTCCATTCTGGATCTGTGGACCTAGGGAGGTATATACACAATAGCAATAATTATGGAGAAACATAGCATCAATTATATTCTTAGCTCAGGTATTACTCTGTGGCTCCCAGCTTAGAACCTCTTAGGAAAATGTATTGGAGTGAGGGCTGCCTTTATTTTTCCTCTTCGAATTTATAGCAGTTGGGCTTCTGGGGTGGGTGCCATATCCTCTTCCCTGACCAACTGCATAGCTGAGGCAGGCTGGTCTCGTGCCTCATTCTGGACAGTGCACCAATAGATGCTCATTACTTTTCAGAACAGTATGACCCTGTCCAGCAGTGAATCATGCCCTAGTGAATGTCAAACAACTCCATCATCTCTCTTGAAAAGTACCTAAGCACGTGGTCGGTGGAGAGGGCAAGGGCATAGAGGGTAAGAGTGTTGGTCTGTCTGTTTCTCCCATCACTTATGTGAAACACTAAAATATGAGGTGAAGGGCACATGCATAACACCCCCTCCTCAACCAAGCAGGAAAGACATATATAGACTGAAACAGATAAGCATAAGTGTATCTTGAAGTGTTCTCTAGTCAAGGGATAGAAAAGGGCTATATTCTATCAGCTCAATCACAGACACTGTAAACAAGACAAAGAATGAGGCAAAGAAATAGGAAATCTTAGGAATCAACCACTTCTTTGCGAGATGGCTTCATGTGCTACAGTTTCATATCCCCACTCCTGTGCAGGAATCCCTTTTCAGACAGCAGTCCTCAAGGACATATTCCATGTTCACTTTTCAAAACTTAAATTTGGCCAGGCTTGCCTGAGCATCTACTATATACAGAGCTATAGTAGTACAGTGGGGAAGATAAAACTGCAGCTGATGTAATCCGGAGCTACAGAGCATAGAGAAAGAGTTTTGTAGCCAGACATCTGGGAGAGGGTTTTTCTCCTCTCTGGTACTTGCAAACTGAGTGTTCCTAGACAAGTTACTTCCCCTCTCTGAGCCTCAGTTTCTTCATCTGCAAAATGGGGTTGATCAAACCTACTTCCCAGGGCCGTCGATATAATTTCATATAAACATCTGGTGCACAGAAGTTACTAGCAAATGTGAGTTTACTCTTCCTGTTCTACCCACAGGACAACTCTGATACTGGACACCATCCTTAGAGAAATAGGGAATGGGAAATGTGAGGATAATAAATTCCAACATCTGCCTGCTGGACCTTTTATCTGTACTTGGAGACAGGGTGTTTATTGAGACAAGGTAGATTTGCAATGATACATTATTAATAGCTTGTGATACGTTCTGGGTGATGGATATCTTCCCCCCAGACATACAGCAACAGCTGCATTCTCTCTTGGGAAAAACAATAGCATCAAGCCAGTGCAGATAGCTTCCAGGGAAAAAAAGAACAAAACCCTCCAGTCTCAAATTATAGTACATTTTGTTGTACTTTGGATTACTAGGAGGGTTTCTTTTACCTCCCACCTCACCAATATGAATCTTTTGCTTGGAATTCACAACACTTCCGTTTAGAAGTTCTTCCTTGGTAGAGACATGATGTTGACAAGATTTACAAAAGATATTTTTTTAGTTGTTTTATGATAAAGCTTAAAGACCCACAGTCCATCACTCTACTGTCTTCTCTGTTCTCTGTGTAATGTGATAAGGTATTTGTCCTGAGTAGAGACTGACTATCTCTGCAGCCTTTCAGGTAGAAGTGATCCCAGAAGATAAAGATGTGGAATTATGCTGTAGAACCAGAACCTTTTAATGTTGACTAAGAGATTTCAGAGATCCTTAATTCCCCTTGCCCCTATTTTGTAGATGGGAAAAAAGATCAGGTGTCATGGTCAAAGTCACACAGAAAATCAGAGTTCGGAGAAGGGAGAGCATTTCTGACATCATGCAGTCGTATTTATTTGGCCATGACTATCTATTAATCTTTTTTATGAATATGCAAATTTTGTATGATCTTCAGGGTCTAAGCAAGGACATATTGCTTTTCCACTCAACACTAACTCTTCTTCATTAGCTCTCTGATTTGTGCAACAGGCAGGGCAGACAGGGTACCTTTCACTTGTTCACACTGGGATAAACTAATGTCACACTATACTTGGACCCCTGTAGGCTATGCTCTTGAAGACATCTTGGGGAATATACTTAACCTCTTTAAGTTTTGGTTTCTTCACAGGTAAAGCATTTAATCATAATAGTTTTCCCCAATTAAGCATTAATCTCACTTCTGAGACTCATTCAACCACTATTTATAGAGTACCTACTAAATGTCTGATAATAGCAATGTGCTGTCACATATATAAAGCAGGATAAAAATTGTCTTGCTGCTTTAAGGCTTTGAATTCTAATGCTGGCACTGCTCTGAGCAGATTCCAAGATCCTGGTTATGTGTTTTCCAATGAGCTGAAATACTGTCAGTGTAGCAAAGAAAAGCTTATCATCTTTTGATTTGGCCCTAGTAAGGGTGGTATGCCCAGTGCACCTCGAAAATTTAAATGTTACTGGGAGGCCTTGACTTGGCTTTGTAGCAGGTATTAATACAAATGAGTTCATTGGAGAGGACTTCCCGGTCATGTATGTACAACTATTAGGATTAAGGTATGCAGGCTACAACCTTGTTTAATTTCCCTTTCTCTTTCTTCTAGTCTTCCCTCCTTCCACTCAAACATTTACTGATACCTACTCTGTCATAGGCCTCAATCTAGGCATTGTAAGAGCTACCAAGATGAATTGGCATCTCTACTCATGAGCTCATGATCTACATGGAAAAAAGATAGGATTTTCCTAAGGAGAATTAGGGAGGGGGGCATGGAGAATATCAATCTAATCTCAAATGTTGGCATCTTCAAAAACACAATAGGAGGGGCATCACCCTTTTTAAGACAACAATGTAAGAGAGCTGCTTATAACTGATTTGGTTGAAGTTGGATTGTGACATTGAGGACATTCCTCATTTATGGAGGTATTTAGCTGAATGAATAAAATTTACTTGTCCAGAAGCCCAAGCTTTAAAATAAACTGTCTTCTAGAAGGTCTGGTGTTAGATAAGCACTTCCTGCAAGTGTTATGTGCCTGTGCGTGCATGTATAGATATGTAGGTGCATGAGGCAGAGATTCCTGGGGCATCATCCTTCTATCTGGAGCAGGTTCCTAAGAACCACCCCTATCACCTATCAATCAGAACATGGTGTTCTCTTGTGAGGTAACATTATCAAATGTTCATAATGGGGAGGATGTCCTCCAGGAAGGATATGTATTGAATAGTGAAGACTGTGAAGTTCACAAAGAGTTGGGTTAAAAGATCCTTTGGTGTTTTGGATGATGGTCATTCTGAAGAGAAAATGGTCTAACATCTCTATATGGGGAATTTACATCACTGGGAAAGGTCATTTAGGGACTGGTGCCTTGCAACAGAGTCATGCATAGGGGTCTTTTCCATCTCTCGAGGAGGTTTCTTCATTCCCTGCTTCCTTCTTACAAGAAGGTAGCATCAGCCCTCAGACTCTCCCACTTGCCCCATTTCCCAGTTGTCCCTGGGCAATTCCACCACCACCTCCTTGTTCTACTTCTTACTTCTTCCTGTGGTCAAGCTCTTTGACCCTTTTTTTTTAAATAATATTATTTATTTGTTTTTAAGTTGGAAATCTGAAGGACGAAGGAACTTTACTGTTAATGGATTTTAAATTCTTTTCAAATACGACTTTAAAGAAAGTCTCATTGCTAAGTCATATAAAAATAACTTAAATATTAAATATTTTAATATTTATTTAATATTCCTAATAATTCTATAAGTTA
>NW_027528798.1:2494439-2501187 GCF_008692635.1 Crocuta crocuta
TTATTTATTTCTAGGAGAGAGAGAGAGAGAGACAGCGTGAGCAAGGGAGGGTCAGTGAGAGAGGGAGACACAGGCTCTGAAATAGGCTTCAGGCTCTGAGCTGGCAGTCAGCACAGAGCCCGACTCGGGGTTCGAACCACGAACCGTGAGATCATGACCTAAGCGAAAGTCGGACGCTTAACCGACTAAGCCACCCAGGCGCCCCGAAAGTTACAGAATTCTTAAAAGATCCTCATTGAATTTTTCTGTTTTTGGTTGGTCTCTTTGGAATGAAGCTCTTCCATTCTTCTCTTCTTCATTATCTTTATGTCCCTATCCTCTACTCAAAGAAGGTCGAATTATGTCATTCTTTGGCAAAAGCTATGCTGCTAAAATTGTTTAAAAATGCATGATATAGTTAACTTCTCAAAATAGTTCAAAGTTTTGAAAATGAATCATGTTTCAAACAGTCAACAGCAGTCCAACTTGCCCAACATTAAGTGCTTTCCTTGACGCAGAATTTGTCAAATGATTTCACTTTGTTCCATCACTTATTCCTGATAGCATTTAAGAATCACAAGGGAACTGAACATTTCTTAAGGAACTCATAATGCTAACAATCATGGTTGTCATGTGTCAAGCCCATCTATGCACCTTTGTGTGCTTTCTTTAGGTCTTTGTACACACTACCTTATTTGACTATGATGGCAACTCTGTGAATTTAGGATTACTGTCTGGGCTTTTCCAGTGAGGATACTAAGGCTTTGGAAGATTGTGTAATGTTTCCAAAGTAACAAAGCTAGTAATTAGCAGAGCTGAAATAAGAAAAGAAGTGTCCCTGCTTTTAAAAGGCACTTGTGGGGATGAGGACTGGGTGTTATATGGAAACCAACTTGACAATAAACTATTAAGAAAATAAAAATAAAAAAATAAAAGCCACACTGATAGAAGCGGCTGAGCAAGCCTTACATTTAGTGACAGCATCTTCCTGATGGAACAGGCAGGTGTCATAGGATTAAGAAGACAAAGTACCTTTGATGACTTCCTAACTATAATTCAGACAAGATCTCATCATCTATCAAGGTCTTAAGGGGAGATTTGGCTCCCAAAGCCCTAGGGAGGATTGTACAGCCTTTGACAACTGGGACTCTTTTCCGTCCTCATAAGTAAAATGTTGATACCAGTTAGTACACATATGGCTCAATCAACACTGGGGACTAAGTAGACTGCATACTTTGTGAGAGTTTCAAAGACCAATAGGAGCACACTCACATTAGACATATAGCAATAATATAACCGTCAGAAAATTGCCTCATTTAACAAAAAACAGCAAGTTACCGAGTATTTCTGGAAGCAGTCACATTGTTCTCTCTGACGTAGTTAAGATACTCTTATTTTTTGCATCCCTTTCTTCTTCTGTGAAAATAGGTATGTGGTTTAAGGAGGTCCTTGGAACATGTAGAGTTTTGGATTATTTATTTTATGTCTTTAATCTGAAATAAGGATTGCACTTGGGTAGCTTAGTCAATTGAGCATCTGACTTTTGATTTACGCCCAGGTCATGATCTCACGGTGAATGTGGTCAAGCCCCACATGGGGCTCTATGCTGACAGCATAAAGCCTGCTGGGGATTCTTTCTCTTTCATGCTCTCTCTCTCAAAATAATGTGTGTGTGTGTATATATTAAATAAGATTTATTTCCCTCACAATTTTAAAATATAAAACCGGTTGTAAAATTGTGTGTGGGTATGTGTATTTAAATTGAGGATATGAAAAAGGAATGTTAGAGGATTCTCAAAACCTGGAATATGTATAATTGGAATATTTGTAATAGTCATGTACTGAGGGCTTAACACATTACCATGTGTCAAGCATTTTGTATATATTCTTTCTAATAAAAATGTTATAGGATAATAGCTCCACTTTATGGTTGAGCAAACTGAGGCTTAGTGAGACTGAATAACTTGCTCGGATTCCCACCTCTCAGAAGTCCACATTGGTGTGATGCCAAAGGATTCCCTTTCCCCCTGGTGCACTGCAGCGCACCCTGCAGAGCATATATGTAGCTCGCACAGAATGTCACTGTCATTTGGTGATGTGGCCAATATCAAGCACATGTTCCATCCAGCCTGAAGAAGCCGCTCTGAGTAGATAAGCTTTACATTACAGTGAGGGAGATGAAGGAAGTGCTCAGAACCAGAGAAAGGGGCATGCTGGCATGCATTGGCTCCTCATACACATTAAATACATCTCACGGCAGCTTAATATGATAGTCTCCCAATTTTACAGATGAGCAAAGTGAGGATTTTAGAGGTGGTAATGCTTCCACATGGTTCTATGCTACACCTGAAATTCTGAGCCTGCTCTGCCGGAGTCCAAAGCCAGTCTTCTCCTAACACTGTTCCTCACTATTTCCTCTAAGCATTTAGTATCTTTTTGGTGTCTCACATCAGTACAGAGTGGCTCTCCTCTGGCCAGCTAAACATAAACTCTCAAGAGCTTATGTTTGCCCTCTGGGAGGAATCCTGTCTTGGATCTCACATGCAGAGTTTGGTTGCAAAGCTGGATCCATGGATGACGAAGGCAGTAACACTGCTGGGGAGTGGTGGGAGCTAACCGGTCAGACGCCAGCTGGCTCAGGAGACCATCTGCCTTCCCTTTCCTGGAGCAAGCAGCGGTATGTCTGGCCATGCTTGTCTGCTGTGGTGCCCAATTCCACAGCCATTTCAAGTTTTTCCTCTCCCCAAAATGAGCATTTACACTCCCATGGATCACCCCTTTGATATTTCTAACCACGTAGCTCCAGCTCAGAAAACAAATCAGGAGTGACATTCTGTTACAGTATTTTCAGCTATAGCTCATAATTTGGTGTAAGGCTTGTCATTGTCTAAGAAACATATCCCTGTGCACAGAACCCATTGGACACCAGAATGAAATTGACTAAATAAAAGCAGTTTCACTGAACAATTTGCAAATATCACTGCTTCTTGCCAAGCCTTTTTGGCAAAACCATCTTCAGTGACTTGAGAGCTTTTCCAGCCAGAAAAAGATTTGGGTTACTTTATGCTTTCCTCTCTCATTTTTCTGATATAAATACTTTCATTAAAGCAACATAAGTCTCAGACAATAGAAATGTCATTCAGGAAAATATTTGCATTTATTTTTCAGGAAACATTACTCAGTTTTTTTCTTTTTACAGGGAGGGGAGGGACCTTAATTTAGAGTCCAAAATAAAGAACTGCTAGAGACAGTTCTGCATTATATATTGAAGGAGTATTGGGGGTGGGGGGTAAGGGGAAGAAGCTGTTACTGGAGCTATATTTCTTAGGGAAAAATTTATCAGGTTCTCTGTCTCTCATGAGGTTAAAATTGAGGAAAGGATAACCTTGGGGTAGGAAAGAAGTATGATCTGAGGGTTAATAGTGAAAACACTGGTATAGACCTCAATGGCCAACATGGATTCTAGTCTAACCAGCAACTGGTAGCATGATTTTATAAATTAAATAAGTGTGCATATATACATACTTATACATATATTCTATATAGTATTTTTATTACATATATAATATGTATAATATTTGTATTATATATGGCAAAATTAAAGGGTTATTTTGCAAAATTAAGTTTAAAGATTGATTTAAGTTTAAAGATTCCTTTTAAAAGGAAAAGGAAAAATGGGAAAATCTCAACCCACTTTGATGCTTAGAAATGTGATTTAGCTTCTTTAAGCCTTAGAGTTTTCACATAGAGAATTGGTTAAAAAAAAAAAAAAAAAAGGGAATCTACCCAAATTGATACTTATGTGATCATGTGCCAGACTCCACATGAAACTTAAGACAACATATCATTAGCCCAGTTTTCCGCTTGACAAATTCAGTGCTCTTCCAGTTCATCATTTTTTGAGACATATTTTAGTGGCACTTTCTAAGGGAAGATGCTGTTATGAATAGAACAAGCCCTTCCCTTTTCTTCATGGAGCTTATAGTCTAGTGACCAAGGTCACACAACCAAAATGTGAGTATCTGAACTAGGAAGCCAGGCCCTCTGGACAGAAGGTGGGGCTCTTTCCAGTGTCCTGCCACACTCCAGACGGCCCCAGTGGATGGCTGCTCATCAAGCATAATTATTAATGGTCAGTGTACTACTTTGGATGATAAACTGAATTATATGCTTGTATACCAATAGTGCCCTGGTTCCTCTTAAGACTTATAGCTGGACTTTTTTTTTTTGAGGACACACAGGTGAAACAGGGCAGGGCAGCAGCCAAAAGTTTCCATCCAACAGAGCCTTAAAAAGTTTCTGGAATAAACAATTTGCTGGCCCATAAAGTTGGAATAGAAGGTAGGAGTCATTACTCAGAGACATGGAAGGTTTGAGCTTTTAAAGGGCTCTTAAGAGAAGATCTAAGCCAGGACCTTTTACAGAGAAGTGAAGCCCAGAAAAGGAGACTGACTCAGAGAAGGTCCAACTCAACGTGAACAAGCAACCGATCGAGGACAATAACCAAGTTTTCTGGACGCTAGTCCGTTCTTCTCTCAGTGTCCCTCCTGTCTTTGAGTGTGGCCCTCAAGGCCATGTGACTGCAGAATAAAGAAAGGAAGGAGAAGCCAGAGTAAGAGAGGGACTCTCCCCAGTGGAGTTGCTGGTTCTTTGAAGGTATTTGCAGGGAAAGTAGAAACCAAACCTCTGGAGGAACAGGACATAGGAACATGAACAGTACTCTTTGGCCTGTTTTTCTTCATTCTTCTGGAAGGAAGGAACTTTCAAATTCTTATTCTTCTTCCGTTTTCAAAAGCACAGTGGGATATTTTGATAGTATGATATATACAAATATGTAATTATATAAATATATAATACATATCAAAGCCCTAATTCCACCACTAACAGATAAGCCTGATTAAACTCCCAGGGATCTATCCTTTGGACATTCCCTATGCACACAATTATGTTACAATAATATGATCATACTGTTCATATTAGCTGGTGGTTTGTTTCATGGGTTTTGTTTTTCTGTTTTTGGTTTTTTTAACCCACATAACCATACCTCTAACCTTGTTGGTAAAATTCTTGAGTCTTGAGAGGACAAGAAAGCCTTTCTTCCACCCCCATCCCTGGGATGCCCCTCCCCAATCTCCTATGATTCCAGGAAGTTCATTAGAGAGCCCCTGTGTTCATGTTGATGCATGGATTAGCATGTAGATACCCACAGGACAGGCATGACATGACGTGCATATCAGTAATTGAAATCATAGCTCGAGCCAGCTGATTGGATCCTCCCCAGCAGGCTGACAGAATGGAGATTTCTGTCAGAGAAGAGACAGAATTGAGGCAGGTAGGTTGCAGGATCTGTGTCACAGGGAGGAAGGTGAGGAGGAGACAACTCCAGACACCACTCCCCAGAAGGCTAAGCAGGGAAAGGTGATTGACTTGTAAGAAAGAAGGATCTTGAGTTCAGAAATCCTAGAGGAAAGAAAACAGAAGACTGACTCTACCAAAAGTGCTACCTTCTAGAGTGCCCTCATCCTCTGTATTAAAGTATAGGGATAACATTGCCTCCCTCCGTTCCTCCCTCCCTTTCTTCCTTCCTCCCTCCCTTCCTCCCATCCTTGTTCTTTCTTCCCCCTCTCCCCCTTTCCTCCCTTCCTTCCTCCCTCCCTCCCTTCCTTCCTTTCTCCTCTCCTTCCATTTTCCCTTCCTTCCTTCCTTCCTTCCTTCCTTCCTCCTCCCCTTTCTTCTTCTCTCCCCTTCATCCTTCCTTCCCTCCCCCCTCCTTCCATTCCTTCCCTCTCTTCATTCCTCCCTCCTTCCCCTCCCTCCTTTCGCTTTCCTTTCCTTCCTTGCATAAAATCATTCTTTTGCCAGTGTTTATCGAAAGCCTGCCATGTGCCAGGCACTTCCCTGTGTGCCGGCTTGGCTTGTGATGATGAGCACAACACACATTGTCCTGCCCCCATGAAGTTGACAAACCAGTGGTAGAGTCAGGCTGTTAACACAGGGATAATTACATAATTAAGTCTTGTTATAAGTGCTAAGTGTAAAGGAGGAAAATGACAGTGTTCTATAAGAGAGAATAACAGAGCAGGAAGAAAATTAGTCTTACAGGGTCAGGGATGGCCCACTGACACTGTGATAGTTAAAGGAAATCTAAAGAATGAATCAGAATCAAGCAGTCAGGAGACAAGGCAAGGGCTCTCCAGGGGGCAGGGGTGGGGAACAGCAGGAACAAAGGCCTGGAGGTTGGAAAGAGCCTAGCACTTTGGAAGATCAGAAAGTCTGGTCACTGTGGCCCCAGTTAGAGAGGCCGCCAGAGGTGAAGGCCCTTTACCATCTGCTAGGGATTTTAGATATTCGAAGAATCTAATGCAGAAAAGTGACATTTTTGTATTTACGTTTCAAATTATTCTGGCCACTCTGTAGAGAATGTTATTCAATATATTTTTAAACTTGTTTTCTTTATTACCATTCTGTAAGCAAGATAAGAAAATAAACACTCCCTTAAAAAAAAAAAAAAAGCTGAGAATATGAGTGTTGTCTCTCTGAGGTGAGAGTAGTCTATGCTCCATGGAAATTTTCCTGAAGTCCTGAAAAGCTAGATCCATTCTTAGTTAGCCCAAAGCTGTGTTTCTGTCTAATAATGGCTTATGGTTTTTGAGTACTTATTATTTGTTATGCATTTCAGTAAGAAATTTGTATTAATATCTCTTTTTACTATTAAAAAATTTTATAGCAACTTTATGCAGAAAATGTTATGATTATTTCTGCCTGAGCC
>NW_027528798.1:2501255-2686716 GCF_008692635.1 Crocuta crocuta
AGAACAGGAGCCCTTTGCCTGGCATCTCTACTGGTGCTGACTTTGTCATCTAGGCCATTACCCCAAAGAGTCTCTTGGCTATAAACGTCTCCCTCAGTTCCTAACATGGCTTAAATCTGGACCAAAATTTGTATTTTAGGATACAGATCAAGTTGTGGACATTTAAAGATAGCTTTTCTCTTGTATTTTAAAAAGTACTTCAGTGTTTTGGGAGAAATTTCTGAGTGTCTAGAAAACATTATCAGGATGAGGGAGAAAGAAAGAACTTTTATCAGCTGCCTCTGACTGCTGCTACTGGGCTCTGGTGACAACGGAGGTCTTTAAAAAGGATACCGTCTGTTGGGGAATATTAGTGACAGCATCAAGATTGGTTGAGCTAAGATCTCAACCCTGTAGCTGAAGGGCCCTTCTCTGAGTGTCTGGTCCAGCCTTTTGCCTTCAGACTTGGGCAAGCCTAATCAATCAACCCATCCATCATGTATTGGGCCCCTGACATTCAGAATTCAGTTGTGAGGGAAGATTTAAGTTCAAGAAACAATGGGAGAATGCTCTACCATTTATTCAGTTGCAAAGCAAACATTCTTCTGAGTCCTACAAACACAAGAAACAAAAACTTACCATTTTAAATTTTAGAATAATTAGAAAAAAAATGGACTGCAAACAGTGAAAGCAGCATAAGAACTTACAGAAAGACAATTTTTAAAGAATAACTTTTTTTTGTATGGCTCCCACAAGATCTTTTTCTATTCACTGTGTGTGTTCATGCTGATTTAAAGATGTGCTAACTGGATTTCAAGCTGACAGATGGCCATTTCTTTTCACTTCCATAAACTTTTCCCTTTTTTGTTGACTTTGGGTCCAGTGGACGTATTAACCATATCAGTCCATCAGGTATTAACTTTTATGGATATTATTTATATACTTTCAATTATAGTGTAATATCTACTCACTAAAGAAAATAGGGAAACTGTAGATAAGCAGAATGAAATATCTCAAAGCCCCATGTGCCAAATAAAACCGATTTTGCTATTATGGGAAATTGCAATTTCTTCTTTTAAGAAACAAAAATTCAAGAGGGTTAATTTGAAGATCCATTTGGCTTTATTTAATGTTTCATGAATCAGGCAGCATCTCATGTAGGGAGTAGAAAGGAACAGTGCTTCAAGGAACCTTGGAAGACTTTTATAGGCAGAGACAGAGTGGGACAAGGAAGTTACTTTTAAAAGAAAAGAAAGGATTATTTCAGGCAAGGTCACCTTCCTTTGAGGGAACTCAGAGGGTCTATCCTGCAGATTATCTCCCAAGTGCTGATAGGGAAACTCTAGATTGATAGGTGAAATGCACATGGCTACAATTAAGACTTGGTTTGCTGTCTGCAGGCAAGTGACTCCATTTTGACTCTGTTGCTTCTTTTTTCTTTTCTTTTCGTTTCTTTTTTCTCTTTTTTTGAGATGTCTTTATTTTTCTTTGTAATCTTTTGTTTTGTTGTTGTTCAAATAAACAATTGTTGTTCCTCAAATAAAATACTTGTTCATAAACTGAAATTTAGGAGAGTTTAAAAATGAAAGCAACAACTGGGTTCAAAAATGCAAAAAAAAAAAAAAAAAAAAAAAACNAAAAGAAAGGTATGGTAGGTATTGACATATTTATCCTCTGTGGCTGTGCATTGTTTAATGGAAGCACCAAAATACTTTATAGATAACCTTAATATTTGGCCACTTCTCTTAACATTTTTTTACATAGACACTATTCCATCTTATTACATTGCCTTTTTAAATGTCATTTTAATTACCTCCTGTGTTTTCATCAAGCAGATGAAACTAAGGACTATTTAACCACCCTTATTGCTGAGAATTAAAGTAGTTTCTAAGTTTGCATCTTTATAAATAATTCTGTAATGATTATCTTGTAATGGCAAATATGTTACACATACATTACTTTCCAAGAGAAGGTTAGCTGAAATGAGATTACCATGAGGGAAAGAATAAGCGTATCTATATTGTGGAAAGAGCTTTTGAGATTAATTTGCAAGTAGATTTTTCAACTTTGTGAAAGAGTGACTCTTGCAAGAGTTTCTAATAAGCACATGATGTTACCATTTTTTAAAATAGTTTTTAGAAGATTTAAAATGATTCACATTTCATTGACTATTTTTGATTACTAGTTGTTGAACTTTGCTTTTCATGTGCCTCATTAATCTTATAAATTACCTGAGTTCCTTTCCCATTTGCATATTAGGGTCCTATTGTTTACTATATCAGCTTACTTAAAGATCTTTTTATGCAAAAAATTATCAGCTTTTTGTCTTCTATCTCGATAGGAAAGGTTTTTCTAGCCTGTTTCTTGCTTTTTAAAAATTATTAGTAAACCTTTTTCATAAGAGTTTTAGATTTACAAAAAAATTACAAAAATTGTGCAGAATTCTTATAGTCCGAAGTCCACCTTTGTGTGGGGGTGGGTGGATATATTTCAAGACCCCTAGTGGGTGCACCTGAAACTGTGTATAGTACCAAAACATGGATAGACTGCATTTTTTCCTATTCATTACACACCTTATATAAAGTTTAATTCATAAATTCATTAGAGTAAGATATTAACAACAATAACTAATAATAAAGTTATAACAATATGCTATAATAAAAGTTATGTGAATGTGGTCTTTCAAAATATATTACTGTCCTATACTCCCCCTTCTTGTGATGACATGAAATGACAAAATGCCCATGTGATTATGAGGTGAGGTGAATGTGTGGGCATTGTGATATAGCATTAGGCTACTATTGACCTGACAATACATTGGAAGGAAGATCATTTGCTTCTGGACTGTGGTTGACCAAGAGTAACTGAAACAGTGGAAAGTGAAGTGCAGATGATGGGGAACTACACTGTTCTTAAATGGGTTCTGAGCCCAGTTCTAGTGTGTGAGTGTGGGGTTTGGGGGATTTCCAAGCAAATCTCTGACCTGCTCAGTATACTGTATTTCAGTTCAATTCTGACACTGTCCTTCCCCGAGATAGCATCAGACGCTGCACACTAAGGGCTGGTCCCTACAGGGGTGCCCCCCTTCCCCTTAAGGTGCCAATCATAAGACCAGGGTATCACCTCTGCTTCTGAGTCACCACTTACAAATCAGAGGTTCTGACAACCTTCCCCTTGGATTGGAATTGCTAGAGCAGTTCATAGAACTCAGAGAAATATTTTACTTACTGGATCATTGGTTTATGATTAAAAGATATAATTCAAGGAAAGCCAGATGGAAGAGATACATAGAGCAAGGTATGGGGATGGAGACTGGACCGACCATGCTTTCTCTGAGTGGCTCCTCTCCCCAGATATCCTTGTGTCCATTAACCCAGAAGCTTTTTGAACCCTGTCCTTTGAGTTTTTGTGGAGCCTTCATTACATAGAAACAGTTAACTAAATCATTGGCCATTAGTAATTCATGTAACCTCCAGCCACTTTCCCCAAACCAGAATCAGGGTGGGAATAAAAGTCCACTCCCCCCACCTCTATTCATGGTTAGTTCCCCTGGTCACCAGTCCCCATCCTTAGGTATTTTCTAAATTTCACCTCATTAACACCTAGTTGTGTTGGGAAGAGGTTTATTATAATTAACAACACATCTATTTCACCTTAATTGCTCTGAAGTGATTTCCAGAACTGAGGACAAGACCTAATACTGTGTCAGTTGCTCTTTTTTGCTTGGGAAATTTCAAGGGCTCTGGGAGACATGATCCAGGAACTGTGGATAAATACACACACACACACACACACACACACACACACACACGACAACTGTATTGTGGTCATCTAAATTACCAAATGTATATTTCTTATAAATTATAATATCCATTATCTAGGATTTTCTATAATTAATATTTTACATTAGTATGATATATTTATTACACATAAGAAATCAATATTGATATATTACTATTAACCAATACCCATATTTTAGTCAGAGTCCCTAAGTGTTTATCTACTGGTCTTTCTGTCTTCCATAATCCTATCCAGGATACCACATTGCAGTTAGTCATTGTGTCTTCTTAGTCTCCTCCTGGTTGTGATAATTTCTCAGACTCTGATGAACTTGAGAGTATTGAGAAGTACTTTCAGATATTTTTAACAATGTTACTCATTTGAGATTTGCCTGATTTTTCCCCATTATCCAACTGGATTGGGGAGGAAAAACACAGAGGAAAAGTGCCATTTTCATCATATCCTATTAAGGATACATACTGTTAGCATGACAGTTTATGACTGATGATGGTAATCTTGGCATTGGGTGAGTTGGTATTTGTCAGGTTTCTCCCTGTACAGATACTGTCCCCTTACTCCTTTTATATTCCTTGGAGGGAAGTGACTGCCCAGCCCATACTTAATATTTGGGGAGTTATGCTTTGTTCATTGCCTTGAGGGTGGAATATCTATATAAATTATTTGGGATTTTTAAGCATGGGATACTTAACTCTTCTTTCCCACTTATTTATGTATTCAGTCTTTTATGTCAGTACGGACTCATGGATATTTATTTCATACTTTAGCTTATAATATTTTTTTCTTCCAAATTGTTATTTAAATTCTAGTTAGTTGCATACAGTGCAATACTGATTTCAGGAGTAGAATGCAGTAATTCATCAATAACATACAACACTAGTGTTCATCAGAACAAGTGACCTCCTTGATACTCATCACCCATCTATCCCATTCCCTACCGACTTCCCTCTATCAACTTTCAGTGGGTTTTTTTTTTTTTATTTTTAATCTTTAAGTGTCTCTCATGGTTTAGGGGCATATGGGTGGCTCAGTCAGTTAAGCATTCAGCTTTGGCCCAGGTCATGATATCTCAGTTTGCAGTTTGAGTATAATCTAATACTACTTTGTTTATTTCATTGATGAGATTGTTCCAGCTTTGGCCATTGGTAACTCTTTCAGTTGGCTTCTGTATTCTTCTGACATATTCCCATTATTTGGGATTTTCTTTCTTTTGAACTCTGACTATCTCTGTACATGCTTATGAAAGCAACTGCTGTAATGTATTTCTAATGTTGATGATGGTTTAGACAGAAAAATCATACAGGAAAAAGTTGAAGCAATAAGTCCTCAACTTTATTTGATGACACAGTCTTGCCTTGGATTTGGAAGACCTAAGTCTCAAAATCGCTATGAGAGGTTATTACATGAACAGCCCTCAACAAATCTTGTTTCCTAAAGTCCCTGCCTTCTGACGATCACTATCCTGCATAGACTGACTCTAAGATTGACAATGTGATTTTCTTTGGCTAATGGGGTATAAGTTAATTTGACACAATAGAGGCTTGATAAGCATTTACACACAAGCTTACACTCTTGCAGTTCTGTGCCCATTACGCAAGCAAAGAGGGCCATCCTGCTCAAAAGGACATATGGAAGACACCACCACCCTGGCTGACAGCCCTAAGTGGGCATGTAGATGCATCCACCTTGCCACAATTCACCTCACTTGGGCCACCTGATAACTGCACACACGTGCATGACCTGGGGAGCATATCACCAGAGCTGCTCAGCTAAGCTCACCCCAAAATGTAAAACCTTGAGCAAATAATCTGCTGTTTATAATCTAATATATTTTGAGTAGTTTGTTATGTTGAAAATAACAGACACAAGATCTATACCATAAGTGGGCTTCAAACTCATGTGGACAGTGAATATTAGGTTTGGTTTTTTTTTTTTTTCTAATTTTTTCTGGTTTTATTGAGAAATAATTGACATATATCACTGTATACATTTAAGGTATACAACATGATAGTTTGACTTACATATATCATGAAATGATTACCATGATAGGTTCAGCGAACATCTATCATTTCATCTGGTACAATAAAAAGAAAAGACCTGAGCCAAAGTTGGATGCTTAACTGACTGAGCCACCCAGGAACCCCTAGTGTTTGTCTTTCTTTATTTTATTAATTTCACTTAGCATAATGCCTTCCAGGTCCATCTGTTTCCAAAATGGTATGATTTACTCATTGTTTTAAGTTTACTTACTTATTTTGAGAGTTTTAGGTGGGAGGCAGAGTAAGAGGGAGTGAATCCTAAGCAGACTCCACACTGTTAGCACACAGCCCAACTTAGGGCTTAATCTCACAAATTGTGAGATCACGACCAGAGCTAAAATCAAGAGTCAGACACATAACCAACTGAGCCACCCAGGTGCCCCTGGATTTGTTCATTTTTAATGGCTGAATAATATTCCACTACTGTATGTGTATGCATGTGAGTGTATATGTGTATGAATATGTATGTGTGTGTATTTGTGTGTGTGTGTGTGTGTGTGTGTGTGTATACACATATCCCAACTTCTTTGTCTATTTATCTATTGATGGATGTTTCAGTTGTTTAGACAACCTAAGGTCTTCAGTTTATAGATAATACTGCTATGAACACGAGGGTGTAGATATTGATTCAAGTTAATGTTTTCATTTCCTTTGGATATACTTCCAGAAGCAGAATGCTGGATCATATGTTGGTTCTACTTTTAATTTTTGGAGGGTTCTCCATAGTCTTTTCCATATAGGCTGCACCAATTTACAATCCTTTCTACAGTACACAGAGGCTCCCTTTTCTCCACATCCATGCCAGCATTTGTTACCTCTTGTCTCTTTGATATTAGCCACCATAACAGCTGTGAGGTGCTATCTCATAGTGATTTAAATTTGCATTTTTTAAAAACTAGTGATATTGAACAACTTTTTATGTTGGCTTTTTGCAAATCTTCTTCAGAAAAATGTCTATTCCAGTCCTTTGCCCATTTTTTTAATTGGAATATTTATTTATTTATTTTGCTATTTGTTGTATGAGTTCTTTATATATTTTGTATATTAACCCCTTTCCAGATATATGGTTTAAAAATATTTTTTCCCATTCTATAGGCTGTCTTCATTTTGTTTGATAGTTTCTTTCGCTGTGCAGAAATTTTTAGTTTGATATGGTATCCCCTATCTATTTTTATTTTGTTGCTGCTCTTTCTGTGTCACATCCAAAATATCATCACCAAGGAGATTTAATCTATGTTTTCTTCTAGGAGTTTCATGGTCTCAGGCCTTACATTTAAGTTTAATCCACTTTGAGTTAATTTTTGTGAGTGGTGTAAGATAGGGCTCTTGTTTCATGAATATTAGTTTTTATAATTTCAGCTTATTGTTTTAACAGCCTGAACTTCAGTTATCCATCCCCGGATGGAAATAATAATAACACCTACACTCCTGTTCCTCAAATGGAGCAGACACTAAATGAGATCCTGCTTACTGAGTGCCCCATCCAGCACTGTAATATAGAACTGGCTCTTGCCAAAGCTTCCTCTGTTGCATCCATTTTACTAAAGCAGAGGCATTAGAATATTCCTTCCATTCTCCAACACAGTGCCAGCTAAGTCAGAGTCCCTTTGCAATAAGGAACATTGCAAATCAACCTCATTCATTGCAGCAGAGGATTTTGAACTAATGCCTCATTCATAAAATTACAACTTGAAGGTGTGCTCCCTGAGTGGTAGCTGGGACATTTTGACATAGCTTTCCAATGCCATTTATATTTGGACTAATAAAACTATTTGATTCCAGAGATCTAAATGAAGACAAACATAGCTTTTCCTCCTAATTTCCCAGTACTTATAAGAAATCCTGAGTGCTAGGCTGTGTTTTGTAGATTTAATGCCAGAATATAAATATGTGCCTTGGAAACAGGGATCTGTGAACATGGCATGGGGAAATCAAACATTCCAAAAGAGCACATATGGCTGATAAATACAGACAGGACAACACTCCCGTTTATTTCTCGTGGGAGACAAGTTGTGCAGAAACTGTCTGCTTTCGTTGTTGTTTAGTAAGAGCCTTGACGACTGGAGTGGTACATGGTCATCATTTATTTACCTCAGATCCTTTCTCTCTATCACCTTGTTAGATGTCACTGTCTCTAAATTAAGCGACTGCAACTGATTATGTATCATAACATGTTGGGAAAATGGTGTTCAAGTTCTGACCCATTAACAAAGTGTTTATTTGAATTACCTGCATTGCACTGTTTCTTCATCTGCCAAGTTGGGGTTAGGCAACTTCATTTCCATTCAGGGTCCTAATATATACATGTGGCACACACACATATAAAGAAACATAAACATATATGTATAGATAACCACATACAAATATACACCCATATACATGAATAAACAGATACACATACATACCCTTACACATACAAAGCCTTGTTCTCCACTATCACTATCAGCACCATTAGTGACTGAATGGGTGAGTTTTTATATAAACTTCTCATCATTTTTAGCAGGACTCAGCCCAGGGGTAAGACAAGCTAATATGGTGCTGTCAGAGCACCCATTGGGTACCCAGAAGTAAAAGTGAGGGTGGTGAGCATCTAGGAAACCTTTGAGGAGGTGAGTTCAATACGCGTTGATACCCACACGTCTTTCCATCTTAACTGAGTAAGCATTGTCACATTTACTCTCAGAAGGAGGTATTCAGAAATATCCAGAACTGCTAGGTTCTGCTTCTGTGTCTTCCACTGTCTTACTTTGTGACCTTGTGTAAATCACTTTCCTTCCTGGAGTAGGTGGAGACTTCCAGTTTTAGCCAAGATCAAGTAAGCTCATTATATCCCCTCCAACTGATTATAAATGAAGTCCAAAACCTGAGTGCAAAAAAGCCACTGCCTGAAGTCTCTGAAAAATAAACCTTGTAGGTTGATTGGGGAGGGAAGTGAGAATTTGAAGAATGAGTAATAGGGAAGAGACATATTTTTTCTCTTTTATCTCCCAGCATTGACCTAAGGACAGAACAGCACAGCCAAGTATGGACAACAAAACCTCTGATAAATTTTCTCCAGTTAGAAGAGATATCACAGTAAATCAGAGAGTATAGAGTCACACTGTGAGCCAGAGAGCCACCTTTTTTTCTTATTGTAGTGGACATGCAACGTTACATTAGTTTCAGATGTACAACATAGCGCTTTTCTGAGTCTGTATGTTATGAGAGCCACATTTTAGCCATCCTTTTTTCCTCAGTTTTTCTGAGATATCATTGACATATAACATAAATAAGTTTAAGGTGCATATATAATGTGGTGATTCAATACATGTATACATTGCAAAATAATTACCACAGCAGAGTTAAACACCTCCATCTCCCTCACACAATTACCATTTTTATTGTGATGATACTATTTAACATTTACTGTCTTGAAAACTTGCAAGCATATACTTTTTCTCCCCTTTTCTTTCTCCTGGCTGTGCCCAGAGGCCAGCTCGTGTTGCTACATGGTGGTAGCAGCAGTGCAGAGGTGCGGACAGTTAAACTTCATGAGATAAACCTATCTCCGTGGTCATATAATGTGAGCTGTGAAGGCCATACGTGTGTGGGGAAGCCAAACTGGTATTATTTTTCTTTCACTACTTTGCCGAGAAGGTACCCCCAGCTATGTGAAAATGGTCAACAACAGATAAACTCTGAGAAAAAACACTTTTCTTTTCTGGTCAGATCAGTAGGAACAGGGAAAGGGGGTCTTGAGCACTGGAGGGTACAGGGCAATCATGGAGAGAAGAGCGCTGGAAAAAAAGATCTAACTCTGTGTGCTTCAGAAATTCTAAGCTAACCCTGAGAGGCACATATAGAATAGACCCAGGGAAACTTAGATGAGGCTTTGAGAAGTGAACTAGAATATCCACCACGATCCGCATTTGGTGAGGATATATGGCCACACTAACTTCTTAGTGGTGCATGTGTAGATGACATATCCAAAGACCATAGGAAAGACTGACAGTGGAACTGATACTGAAACCTCTGCCCATAGAAGACAGCACTTAAGACCTGTACCCCAACCAAGTCTGCCACAAGCAAAATAACCTCAGTGTTCTCCAGAAGATTGTAATTGCAAGTCTCACAACATATTTAACTTTTCCAGAATACAATATGAAGTGAGTTACATAAAAGGAACCAGAAAATTGTAACTGCTTCTCAAAATAGGCTTTGGTGCACTATGGTCCATGGGCCACATCTGCCCTGCCACCTGTCCTGGTATGGCTAATAAGGTCAGAAGAGATTGGATATGTATAAACAGTTGAAAAAAGCATCAGAAGAATACTCGAAAATGTGAACATAGTATGCAATTCAAATTTCAGTGTCCATTAATAAAGTTTTATTAGAATATAGCTGCACTCATTAATTTCTCTTTTGTCTGTGGTGGCTTTCATGCTACATGTTAGATGAGCCTTTGCAACAGAAATCATAGGGCTAAGCCACAAAATCCTGAAACAATTAGTATCTGATCCTTACAGGAAAAAAAACTATGCTGACTCCTGCTAAGGGAAAACACAACCCAAACAAGTATCATTTTTTTTAAACTTTTTAATGTTTATTTATTTTTGAGAGAGAGAACGAGATGGAGTATTAGCATGGGAGGAGCAGAGAGAGACAGAGACACAAAATCCAAAGCAGACTCCAGGCTCTGAGCACAGAGCTAGACCCAGGGCTTGAGCTCACAAACCACGAGATCATGACCTGAACTGAAGTTGGATGCTTAACCAACTGAGCCACTGAGGCACACCCCTCCCCCCCCCACCAATTTTTAATATGGCCTAGATGTTAGAATTATCAGGCAAAGGTTTAATGCAGATATCATTACTGTGGTCAGAAAGGTAAGTATTAGTACTCTTGAATTGAAAGAGAGGAGAGAGAAACTATAAAAACAAAACCAAATGGAAATATTAGAACCAAAAAAGAAAAAAAAACTTCAGAAATTAGAAATTCACTAGATGGACTCAGTAGCACTACTGAGACAACAAAGGAAATGTCAGTGAACCTAAAGAGATATCAATAAAACTATGCAAATTGAAAAACATGAAGGGAAATATTGGGAAGGGGGAAACAAAGTTCCTGAAACCTATGAAACAATACAAAAAGGTGTAATACTTATGCCATTGGCATCCCTGAAAAAAGGAGAAAGAGAAAGGGTACAGAAAAAAGTATTTGAGGGGCGCCTGGGTTTCTCAGTTGGTTAAGCATCTGCCTCTTGATGTAGCTCAGGTTGTGATCTCATGGTTTATGAGATTGAGCTCCATGTCTGGCTCTGAACTGATAGTTTGGGTGGAGCCTGCTTGTGCCCTTCTCTCTCCCCCTCTATTTGCCCCTCCCCTACTCTATCTCTCTGTCTGTCTGTCTCTCTTTCTCTATCAAAATCTATAAATAAAGTTTTAAAAATATTTGAAGACATAATGGCTAAAAATTCCCCAAATTTGGTGAAAGAGATCAATTTACAGGTTCAAGAAGCTCAGTAAAGTCCAAATGGGATAGAATCAAAATTATGCCCAGACAAATCATAATAAAACCCATGAAAACAAAAATAAAAGGAAGGAGTAGTACCAAATAGTTATATAAAAAAAAACCTCAGGAGAGTCTACATTAAACTGATAAAGAGGTAAGTTAGAGAAAGAGAAATTTGAAAAAAACATGGAACTTTGTGGCTATAAAAAACAGCAAGTACTATTTCCTCACCATGCTATTTTTATCTGAGTAAAATGAAGGCCAGGTGGATTGAACAACATGGCCAAAGTAACTCTCAGGCAAATGTTTTCAAAAAAGTAATACCAAAAGACCAAAGTAAAAGAAGGACAAAAGGGAGGGAGGGAGGGATGAAGGGAAGGGAAGGGAAGGAGGAAAGGAGGGAAGGAAGGAAGGAAGGAAGGGAGGGAGGAAGGGAGGAAGGAAAGAAGGAAAGAAGGAAAGAAGGAAGTGATGTAGTAAATATAAAGAAGAAAAAATATAGTAATCTGTGCTGAGTGGGTGGAGTTAATATGGAACATAACAGTGACTCTTATTACCATGGTTTTCCTTAGGAGAAAGAAGAAAATTGTGATTTTTTTTTATGAAATGAAATATTTTAGGGCACCTAGGTGGCTCAGATATTAAGCATCTGACTTTGCCTTGGGTCATGATCTCAGGGTTCATGAGTTCTACTCCCACATTGGGTGAGCTCAAGCACTGCTTCTCTCTCTCTCTCAAAAAGTATTTTAGGAGAAAGCAGTGCTCATTGAAGCATCTCAGTTAGGAGGTTGGGACATCCAGGTTTCTACTTGGCGGTGGTAGAGATTACAGAGATGCAGCAAATGGTTGAGAGTGAATGTGGAAAGGTGCCAGGGAGATATTTTGCTTACTTGGAGGTATTTGCTGAAGTCATGTTTAAAAGGGCAGGGGAGCAGATGTAGTGCTTTATTTTACACAGGGCAAAACTTTGGAAAACCCAATCACAAAAGATAACTCATTTCTGTGCCAAAAAAATCAGATGAATTATTTGTTGATATTGTGTAGCCAGAAAAAGAAAAGTGACACAGTAGATTCTTGGCTAAACTCAAAAATGCTTTGGCAGAGTATAGACATGGCTTCTCTTTCTTCCATTCCACTTCTTCCTTCTTATCCTCCTTTTCTCTTTACTCCTCTTCCTTCTTCTCCTTCTCCTTTTCCTTCTCTTCCTCCTTCTCATCTTTGTTCTACTTCCTATGTCTCTCTCAAACACACATACACCCCTGAATGAGGATCCAAGGGATGGGCTTTAATCTTTATTTGTAAATAAAGGTTAAAGACTTGGACATGCCAGAGATGTCCAAAAGGAATCCAAATTCCATCAGGACCTACTGACTCTTCTTGAAGATATATTGAAGAAGCTCTTAAAACTACTGTTTAGAACCTAAACCTTCCAGCTTAAGATGATCAAACAAAGAGAGAGCAAAAATTCTATTTGGAAAAAGTATTCTGAGACACAGAGATTCATTCTAACATGTAGAGGGTTGAAATCTTGTCAAAGTTTCTGGCTATGTGTCAAGATATAGAGACTCAACTGACTCCCAAATAACACCCAGATTATTTATCTAATTTCTAAGAAATATCAAACAATCCTGGCACTTGTTGATAAGACTACCCTCCAATGCTAGTGAGGAACATAGGGAGCCAGAATAGCATTAACAACTGTGGGTGCAACAAGGTGGCCATCATCAGCCACTAGACTAACATCTTCCATCTGAGACGTCAGATGGCCAAAACCACTCTGAGCAGGGATAGCAAAAGTAGAATGAATGGTAGCTAGTGTACATTTTGAATTTAGTCTAATAGAATGCACCAGAATTCTCAGAATTCTTCCAGGATAGCAGACAGGGCTTGAGATCCTTGAGACCCCTGAGATGGAGGTCGTACAAACTACCATTTGTAGCCCTGTTAAGAATTATAGGTATATCCTTGATGCTGCTGGGATCCAGAAAAGGAAAGATAATGTCTATGTCATATTTCCCTGTGAAGAATAACTAAAACAATATACTTTACGGGACATAAAGATATTTTGCACAAGAACAGCATTTCAGAAGAATCTCTGCAACCTCTGGTGCTTTCCGAGCTTAGGCTGATCTGGTCTAATCTTTCTGCATCTGACATTTTCCTTTGTTCTGTCTTTTTTGTCTCCAGACTCAATATAAAAAAAATGTTGTTTTAAAAAATGAAATGGATGGCTGACATCTAAAGGAAAGACTCCAGGGGGTTTCTTGCAAAGGACTAGAGGCCCAAGGATTGTTTTGAAAGCTCAGCTGCTCGGGCCCTTAAGGACACAAATTGGGAGGGGGAGAGGTGATATAAACTGATTGGAATTTGGCAAGAGGAAAAAAAAATTCCTGGCAGATAGTCAGATACATTCTATTTATATAGACTTGACTAAAAAGTACTGTTTCTCCAGTTTCATTCACATTTTCAATTTTTTATTTACTATTATTATTATTACTGCTACTGCAGAGTTGAGCTGGAAAGGCTTGTCTTGAGTAATAGTTATAAGCATATAACAAGACACTCCTCCAGGTGACTTCTACTGAGAAGAGCCTATATAATTGTTCTATTGACAGTATTTTGAGAGATGTGACTCTGAAAAATAAACAAATCTAAAAATTATTAGGCATGATTGCTTGCCAATTAGATGTTAATTCATTCTAAATGGGGCGATCAGCTTCAAAGGAAGTTTGTACATGCACAGTGCCATTTCCTTGGCTTTGTGCTCAGTATTGATTAAGGAGGATGGAGCTCAATGCCCTTACATGAAGATAGATTTAGGACTCTTGCAGCAGTGGCTGGGAATGAAGAGGTCCCAGCTGAAAGGGGAAAGGGAGGATTCTGGGAACCCACTGTTGAATCTGCAACATGTCCACAGGTGGCAAGGCTAGTGATGGGTGGAGAAAGAGGAATCCTGTTTAAAGTCCCAACTTATAAAAATGTGAACAGCAGTAGTTCTTTCTGTAAAAAAATGAGGTGCTAGGGCTCACATGTTAATAAATTATGAAATGCTTTCCTCTGTCCACCTCTCCTCATACACTCCTTCCCATTCTTTCTTTATTTCTGTTAGCTTGTGAGCTTGTTTCTGCCAAAGGAATCAGGAGAGATGGAAATGTTAATTTATGAAAGGCCATTTCCAGTGCACATTGTTTATAAGCTCTGGTGTGTTGGTGAGCTGAACTGGCGTGTATGGCACAAGTAACCTTCTAGAGCCTGGTGAGCATCACTGGTAGGAATGTTTCTAAGGCTTAATTCATTTCAGCAGCAGATTTTTTTTTTACATTAATAATTGGAGCCACAAACTCCTGACTTCTGTCTTTTCAGTTTAAACCAATATACTGAGTATTAATTAGCTACTACTCTGTGCCAAGTAATAGCTGCTGCTAAAAGGCAAGCAAATAAGGCAGAGTGTGCTCTCAAGAAATATAGTCTAAGACACAAGACAGATATACAGACAAATATATTGTCAGACCTAGTGATAAGTATAGACCTGGAAGCATGGCTAGGCACAGAAAAGAGAAAAATTAACTATATTACTCAGGGAAGGCTTTTTTAAATGCTTAAATTTTGGGGCACCTGGGTGGCTCAGTTGGTTGCGCATCGAGCTTCAGCTCTGGTCATGATCTCCCATTCATAGGTTTGAGCCCCACATCAGGCTCTGTGCTGACAGCTTGGAGCCTGGAGCCTGCTTCGGATTCTCTCTCTCTGCCCCTCCCTTGCTCATGTGCTGTCTGTCTGTCTGTCTGTCTGTCTCTCTCTCTCTCTCTCTCTTTCTATCTAGCACATTAAAATATTTTAAATGCTTAAATTTTGAGCTCATTTTTCAAGACGCTAATAAAATGAGTTTACATTTTGAACAAGGAGAATGGTATGGCATTCCAGGAAGCGACAACCACATTCTCAACGCATGATAGTGGGAAAGGGTTGGTGTTATAAAAATCTAAGTCATTGGTATTGATAGAGCATGAAGTTGTGTGTAAGCAAGTGATGAAGCACAGCTCTGCAGAAAGCCAGGAGCCAGCAGGATCTTCTCCAGAGAGAGAGGGAACAGTGGTGCCATTTGGTGAACCCCATCCTCAGCTAGCAGACAGGACAGAAGCTCAGTGCAGCTTCCAGTTACACTTCTTAGATTATCAAAGGCTAAGAACCTAGATGGGTAAGGAAACTGTCAAATACCAGAACTTCTGTTACTTTCCCATGTATACCAATCCCTGTTTATTTCCTTAAAACAGTCATCAGTGAAAGAATACGGGCCTTGGGGCACCTGGGTGGCTCAGGTGTTTAAGTGGCTAACTCTTGATTTCAGCTCAGGTCATGATCTCACCATTGTGGGATGGAGCCCTGCATCAGGCTCCAGGTTGAGTGTGAAGCCTGCTTAAGATTCTTCTGCCCCTCCTTCACTTATTCTCTGTCGATAGATAGATAGATAGATAGATAGATAGATAGATAGATAGATAGATAGATAGAAAGAAAGAAAGAATATGGATCTTTAAGCTTTTTTTCTTCAAAAGAAGGAATAAATAAAGGAACTGGGGAGAGACTACACAGATTGTGGTATAGATTTCCCTGGGGAAGAATGGGTCAAAGCAGCTACAGAAAACAGTCTGTAGGCAGGCTCTAATGGTGAAACTTTATCAGAGGAAGAAGAAGGGTGACGTGTATGAACTGGGTCTGAGAAAAGGCCCAGTGTTGTGGGACTGAAGTGTTCTCAAGGAAGGGTCTTCTCTCTCATATTTAAGGGGGCCAAAGCATGCCTCTTTTAGTTGGAAGAAGTCTCCTGCCCCCCAGGAGAGGACATGAGGCTGGATCCAACACTCCATCTCAAGGTCTAGAAGCATTAACAGGCATGTGATTTTCTTCTCTTGGTGATAAACATTCCTGACTTGAGAATCTTGTCTAAGATTGTGTGAGTCTTTTCATTGTGATAGCCAGGAAAATTAGCCATTTCGGAAGCATAGTAACATATACAGCTTACTTTTTTGGAAAGCAAAGTGAATCTCTCAGAAAAAGAAAAACAGGAATACAACACCAAAACAAATACTCAGAATAGCTGGATTGGATCCTGGAGACAAGATACTGTGCAGAAGTCAAAATCTAAATGCTGCTGAAGGAATTGAATCCTCTCCAGCATCTCCCTCAAAAGTGGAGTCAATAGAATATGGGTGGGTTCATGTATAGGATGGAGAGTTGGAATGCTTTGTCTGCAAAAGGAGATAATACTGTGTATCACATGGGGATCTATTTACTGAAAATGTCTTCCTTCTCAAATACCTGACATCCAGTAACTTTTCCGTATGTATACCTTCTGAGTAACAGCTGAACAATGTACAATGGCTAATGGGCTCCCTAGGGGGTTGAGATGGGAGTATCAGATTCATGAAATTGGTCTCTATTTAAACTCACAGTGTTAAAATTAATCATTTGATTTCAGTAAGATGTTGTGGAGGTGTGGGATGTTGGATGTATGTATAATAATGACTACATGTAGGAGATAGTACAAAGGGCCCAATGTGGAGATTCAGATTCTTATCTCTTCTTCACATTAACACTGACCTGTACATGTAGGTACATGAGTAGCCTTATAGATGAAGAAACAGGTTGAGCAATTTGTTCAAGCTATTAAGCAGTTTGTTCACTGCTACTAAATTGAAAAGGAAAAATAATAACCAGAGCTATGTCTTCTCAAAAGTCATGCTCTTTTTAACAAATGGCACTGATGCAACTGGATATCCATATGCAAAAGAATCAAGTGGGCCCCCTGCTTCACACCTTGCACAAAAGTTAACCTGAAATAGATCATAGCTTTAATGCAAGAGCTAAAAGTATCAACATATTAGAAGAAAACATAAAGGTTTCATGACCTTGAATTTAGCCATGGTTGCCTAGATAAGACACTAAAATACAAGTGACAAAAGAAGAAAAAAGCAGATAAGTAGGATGACATCAAAGTAAATATTTCTTATACTGCAAAAGATACCATTGAGTGAAAAGACAGCTATGACTCGATAATAAAAAGACAGCCCAAGGAAAGGTTGGGCAAAGGATTTGAACAGACATTTCCCCAAAAAAGGTATATAAGTGACTAGCAAGCACATGAAAAGATGTTCCCTATTCTTAGTTATGAGAGAATGCAAATCAAAATCACACTGAAATACCATTTCAGATCACTAGGATAGCTAAAACCAAAAGGATAGACAATAATAAGGTGGTGAAAATGTGGATAAATTAGAACCCTCATACAGCCTTAGTGGGAATGCAAACTGACACAGCCACTTTGGGAAATAGTTTGAAAGTTTCTCAAAGTATCAAACATAGAGTTGCCATATGACCCCATAATTAATCTCTTAGGTATACACCTAAAAGACCTGAGGACATATATCCATACAATATAAGTAAAACCGTATACACAAATGCATAGAGAAGTGTTATTTATAATACACAAAAATTGGAAATAACTCCCGTATCCATCATTGGATAACTAAAATGTGGTATATCCATACAATGGACCATTATTTGGCAATAAAAAGTAATAGAGTACTGACCCATATGACAACAAGGATTAATTTTGAAAACATCCTAAGACCCAGTCACAGAAGACCAAACATTGTATGATCCCATTTACCTGAAGTGTCTAGAATAGGCTGATCAATAGAAAGTAGACTAGTGCTTGTCTAGCACTGGGGACTGGTAGCAGAATGGGGAGTACTGCTAATGGGTTTGGGTTTCTTTTCAGAGTATACATATGCTTTAAAATTAGAGTGTGGTTATTCACAGGTTTGCACAACCCTTTGAATTTACTAAGAACATTAAATTTTATACTTTAAATGGTTCATATATGACAAGTGAATTATACTTCAGTAAAACTGCTTAAAAGTATAAGTAAACAAGGGGCGCCTGGGTGGCTTAGTCGGTTAAGCGTCCGACTTTCGCTTGGGTCATGATCCCGCGGTTCNGCAAATAATAAAAAAGAAAACAAACACATAACACTCATACGATTTTACTCTATAGCGTTTAAACAGTACAGTGTGTTCCTGGATAGTGCTTGGGATTCACACAACCTAGATCTTAGTTCTGTCACTCATTACCTCTGTGGCTTTTGGAAGCTTATCTCTCTGCAAGCCTGTTCTTTATCTGTAAGTATAAATAACAGTGACTCATGAGATTGTCATAAGGATTACATGAGATAATGTATGTAAAATGCTTAACAGGGTGCCTGATATGCCTAACTTCTTTTTTTCCCCTATTCTTCCATTTTGCAAAAGGGATCCAGGCTTAGTCACTAAGGTCATTTTCTAACACCTACCAACAAGGCTCCCACCTAAATGGGAAGTCTGGGTGTTTTATGACTTTGTTTATTGGTGCTTTTTGTTGGCACAAATGTGAACTTCAGTGAAACAGCTGAAAATAGTGGGAAGAGCATGGACCTACTCAGGATAAAAATAGGTTCAAAATCTGATTCTCTCCTGATAGCTCATTACTTGAGCTCTTCAGGCATCAGTTTTATTAGATGGTAAATGAGTCAACAGTGTCTGCCTGGACAGGTTTTTGTGAGGGTTAAATGTCATGACCTATGGTAATATGGAGAACACCAAGCACAGTACTTGGCACTGAACAGTTGCTCAACCAATATGAGCTCCCTTCTTTTCCCTTTGCTTTCTTGCATTTAGCTTCAATAAAATAAAATGATCTAATAAGAGAACAAGAATGCACTTGATGTGAAGGAGAGAAAAACCCACCTTGGCTGATGGTTTTCTCTGCCAAAAAGATCTTACCTGGAACTTCCTAAATGATTCCAATTAAGAGGCATTTTTTGAAGGCACACACATGTATGCTGTTTTTATTCCCTTTTTCTTCAGTGATCAGGTTAGATAGAAAGAAATAGACTACTTCAGTTTCACATAGAATTTCATGAAAAATTTAAAACTCTAACCACTCCTGCTCCCCAAATTGGCATTTATTAGAGTTATGAAGAGAGTTTGCAAGTGAGAACTACATCAAAAAATATGCACAGGGCTCTTGGAGAGTTACTTTCTGCAAGTGATGATGTCTTACTGTCAGTCTTTGAAAGAAATATCAAAAAGGTAATGTGAGCTGAAGCTTAAGATTTCTCAATATGTCCATTTGAGTTACAAAGGATTTTTATGCTCCATTTCAGACATTATTTAAACATTGTTATTCCTGCAAACATGCCACACAGAGATAAGGTTTTGCTCTGAACCACATCGAAATGCAGATTGGTCTAGAAAGTCAGTTTCAAAGTGCCTTCTTGGAGGTAACTGTTTATTAAGCCTTGGAGGAATTTCAATTGCAAACCCTTAGTGGAAGAAGGGGGAGCAGTAAGATTTGTAATATTCTCCTTAATCATGTGATTTGCACAACACTGGTACAGTTATAATCTAAATAAAGTTCCTGGAGCCATCAGGGCATTATACTGTAGCTGCTTCATTTAATCTAATGGTCCACATTAGGTAATTTCCATGCATTTTAATCTATTTAATGATCACCTTTCTTGGGTGATTTACAGCAGCTGGATGTCTGGGGCTCTGGTACCCAGGAGCCATGCACTGCACAATAGACTGGGAGAAAGTGCTATAGAAAATGCATGTTTTGTGTAGATCTGCCTTCACTAAACACCATGATAATATTTGCTGAAGATGCCTCTCTGCCTCTCAAGATTTGGTAATGGGCATTGTATAAGCACCCAAAGGACCGAATTGGCTGTAGGTTATTTTGCTAAATAATGTAGAATATATTGAAATACTGGACCTTTTAGTGGAACAGATGGACAAGTATTTACTGATCATTTCCCTAAAACTCGGTATCCCAGAATGTCTTATGGAAGATGATTATGTATCATCTTCCCTCACACTGTACCAGACTTGAGGTGTGCTGTATTTGCTTATTCGGGGCTCTGAGAAGTCCAGCCAAAGGGGAATATATTTTATTTGTTTGTATAATCAATGGCTCCCAAACCGAACTAATCATAGAAATTATTGCATCTTGTAACCCCTTTTAACCTCATGCAGAACATACTTCGGGAGAGAGAACCTCAGTCTATGCTCAATATCCATTTTTC
The DNA here is from genome assembly GCF_008692635.1 of Crocuta crocuta. NCBI lineage: Eukaryota > Metazoa > Chordata > Mammalia > Carnivora > Hyaenidae > Crocuta > Crocuta crocuta. The sequence continues at coordinate 2,521,677 of NW_027528798.1, forward strand.
TTGGGAAAAATAAAACATAAATTTGTAGACAGAAACATCTGGGCTTTAATCTGGCATGTACAAGCATTGAGATCTCACATCATAAGCTGTTTCAGCAATGAGAGCCTTTTGAAAAGTGAGAATGATAACAGCTACTTTGTAGGAGAACTGTGGAGTTTAAGTGGGAAGGTATATGGAAAATGATTAGAGAAGTATCTGGCACATAGTAGGCTTAAATCCATAGCTCCTTTTTTCTCTTCACTCTATGTCTTGCAGTCTCTAAGAAGCTGAAATACAATCATTGGTTCATGTTTTGTAGTGTCTTTGATTTTTTTTCCAAATGGAAGTCTGGTCTTTGTTTTAAATGGCCCTCTGGATAGACATTTCTGGAAACCAATAATGGAGCTCTTACCTTAAATGAGCACTTACTACATCTTAGATATTGCACATTGCCATGCTTAATTTAATCATTAGAGCACTCCCATGAAGGGAGCATTTCGAATGAGAAAACTAAGTCGGCTGGAGGACTGTGCCTGTCCGAAACCTATCAGTGCTAGAGAAGGGGGAAATAAACCCAGTATTATGTCATTCAGAAGAACTTGTTGTTGATAACCACTAGATTGTTAATTATCACAAAGAACTTCTTCATCTTTTCAATAGGGAATCGATGACCAGTCACGAGGGTCTTGAAGAGAGAGGGGGAAGAAAAAAGACAAGTAGGCAGATAATTAAAACGCACAATTCACAGAGCCAGGATGTGAATGAGACTTGGGATGATTGGGCTGCTTGACAGCCAGAGAGGCCCTCAGGTGGTTCTGTTATGTCATTGTTTAGCAGATTTCTGCAAAATATTGTGAATTTGTCAGAGCCTGGCAGATGACATGCCTCATTAGCCCTTGTAAAGTTCAAAGTGATTAATATAGATTAAAATACTGTTTGCCAAGATTTTGTCCATCAAGTGTATACAAGAAATGGTAAAAATTCCCCTAGACTTCCATCCCAGTGACCTTAAATGGCCCTGTCATTTCTTTAGAAGTTTGTGGGCCATAACTTAGACGTCTGGGAAGCACTATCAGTAAAGGTGAGAGAGTTACAAGAGCTTAATTAACTCTGAAGCTGTTGCAGGTGATGAGGACATAATGTTTTGGTGGCATAAGTTTGAAATTGAGAATGATTTTGAGTAGATAAAGAAAAGCCTTTGGGGACCCTGAGTTCAAATAGTTTTGAAAAGTGATAAAGTAGTTATATTTGAATATTTAGAGTTGTGTCTTATTAAATGGGCAAGAAATATGTACTTCTGAACATCTTTATCCATAGCTATAACAGTTAGGAAACAGTTTGGAGAGTTCGTTTGCACAAATACAACCATGTTTATTTTATTTATTTAATTAATTCACTTATGTTCATTCAACTTATTTCTGTCATGCACTTACTAATGCATGGAACTGGGTTGGATAAAGAGATATAGGGATGAAGGAGACTTGGACTTCTATGACATGGAGCTCACTTGAAAGAAAGAGATGAGCTCCAAGAGTAGATCATTTCTGTTGGGAGCCTAGAGAGGGCAAGAATTAATTTTCATAGAAGAAGGCACTTTACAGTAAAAGAGAATGTCCTAAAAGAGGTGATATTTAAGTTAAATGGTGAGGAAGGGTGGGAATTTGACTGGGAGATGGTGGGCAAAAAGAATCCTTTGCCTTGAGGGCAAAGCCAAGAAGGTGTGAGGTAGCTTGATGTGCTCCTTGAAGTATAGCCGGCTTGGGATGCTCAAAGACATGCTCCAGATGAGGGCATCACGTGAGTTGAAACTGCTGGGTGAGGAGGGATCTGGTCCTCGAAGGTTTTGAAGGCCATGTCTAGAACTTCAGATGTTATTCCAATGGGGACCAGAAAGCCACAGAAGAACTTTAGCAAGGCAAGAAGGAATACACAGTACACAGAAAGCCACCTCAGTATCTCTATGGGGAAGACTTTGTGATTAAGTAAACCATCTCATAACGTAGAGGAACATTACAGAATTCTCAGGAAGGGTCCCTCAGGCATCCAGATAAATATGCAGCCATCCTCACTGAAAACCTGACCTGTGGGAAGAAGGACTTAGTCCCTCCATTCAGTAAGAGACAAAGTCCTCCCATGTAAGCTTTGCTCAACATCTCATATTCTTTAGTAAAGTTTTGAATCCCACTGCATAAAATAGCATGGTTTAGGTAAACTTTGATTTTTCCATATTTTACAGGGTATATTTTATATAGTCAGAAGTTCAAGATTAAAAGAGGCATCAAAGATAATTTAATCTGATCTTTCAGCTGATGCCTGAATCACTCTTGTCACAGGTTGTTCAGGCTCTGAATATGTATAGTGACAAGGAACTGACTATCTGACCCAGTAAAAAAACTGATCACACCAGTGGGGACAAAGGCAAGACTAGAATAGGGCAAGGAGCAAGTGGGTATTCAGCTCTTGGGTCCAGGGCAAGAACTGTATCTTGCTGGATACAGGGCAAGTGTTTCCAAGTGGTGAGTGACCATTGCACTTGGAGCTTGGGAACTTGTAGAAGCCTCAGTTTATGAGGGAGGGTTTGTCTACATGGCAGGAGCCACATTCTGAGAAGTCAGCATCCACATCCCTAAGATTCAGGTGCAAAAGCTGGAAAGTAATGAAGTCAGATTAAGTATTATGACAAATGGGCTGGTGAATTAAGATATCTGAAGGTTCAGGCTGAGGATAGGGGACTATGGATGCATGTTGATGGCAGGTTGAGATTGGAAGCACAGGACTGGTTTAGGAAAAGCTCAGGAAAAAGATCATGAAGTGTGAGAATCTTTGAGCCTGGTTTATGAATAGAAGCAGGTGAGCCTGGACAGAGCCTAGAGAAATCAGGCACAGGAAGGAGTATTTAGAATCAGGTAGAACTTCATTCACGTTTCCACATGTGATGAGTGGCTGGTTCTGCAATGCTGTGTGCCACATACTGCTGCCACAGTGGTGAGCAGGACCAGCCTTCACCTCCACGAGCTTGGGGAGATGGGTACCTTGCTTGTTAATAGCACCTACGGCTGATATTTGGCAACATGCAGCCTAGGTTTCACTTTAAACCCCCCAGTGAATTCTTTCAGTGTGGAGATCCCTCTCATTTCCTGCTGCTGCTTTAATTTTGAACACATTGTATATGCTGGATAAAACTAAGTTGTCTGATAACACGAAGAAATGGCATTTTAGTGGGGGTGGGCAGGTAGGCTTACGTGTGCTGCAGCAAGGGTAAGGGGCAAAGGATGTCCTTGAACTAATCTTTGTAGGAAATTACAGAATGAAAAACAAAGGACAGATTTTCAAACTAGATTTCCTCTCTGAGAGAACATCCTGAGACATCGCTATTAGTCATAGATACATAATTTAAGGGTTCAAAAGAAGTGTCAGAAAACAATTTTCATGCCAATTTTTCAAACTCAAAATGGAGGGATGAAAAATACAGAAGGCAGTGAGGTCGTAGACATGCATATTTTTCAGGCTTAATGCCCTGATGTAGCAATTATAAAAATCTGGTAATTGGGCAGTTACTTCATCAAGATACCTGACTGGTTAAATCAATTTGGCAGATGAGGGTCTGTGAGCTTGGTGTTGAGCATTAACTCATTAAATAAGATTTTTAAGGCATATTTAATACAGGAACACCAGATTCTTGTGTCGCTTATAGGAAAATTTCATGAAGGAAAACCTCAGAGAAAACCAATATTAATTTAAGTCAACTTAAAATGTCTGTCTCTTCCCCCTACTCTCCCCACACACACACACACACACACACACACACACACACACACACAATACATGAACACATACTATCAGGAGAACTATTTTAGCTTTACTAGAATAGCTAGTCATTGAAATCAGGACCATGATGAAACACAAAGTGTAGTAACTTATTGAGAAAGAATCTAAAAAGACAATGAATATCCAGCTTTAGATATACACTTGAATAGTGAGCACTTTACACTCAACACCTCTCAAACTAAATCCATGTTCCTCTAACACAACTCTTGTCACTTCTTGTTTTCCCAAACTTGTGAATAGTACTAACATCGGTATAGCAGATCAGAGATCTGGGTATCATCCTTTATGCCTTTTCCTTTCTCCTCTCTTTTCAAAGCAATGTCTATGTTTTATACAGTCCAGTTCCTGATATGGACTTCTGAGTCTATCAACACTTGCCAATACTCATGACCAAGGTACCAATATGACTCAACTGGACAGTTGCTACAATTATCAGCTACTTCATTTCCTTCTTGTTCTCCCTTGAATTCATATCCTCACTCGATAGCTGGCCAATGAGACTTTTTAAATGTAAATTTGATCATGTCCCCCACCTGGTGCCATTGCTTAAAAACACTTAGTAACTTCTCATTGCTCTTAAGAAAACAGCCAAAATACTTAATGGACCTACATATCCCTTCACGATAAGGCACTGACTTATCTCTAGACTTAGCAAGGCCTCTTTTCTTCCTACCTGCATTAGTATTCATTCTCCCTGTAGATCCTTTGATTTGCCTTGTTCCTCTGTCTTCAAGGCCTCCCCACACATGTTTGCCTTTGTATGGAATGCTCCTATTCATTCCTTAAAGTTCAAAGGGATTTCTCTATACTTAGAAATCAAAATTATGTCCATCGGAAGTTTTCCCAGAACCCCTAGACTAAAGCAAGCTCCTGTTATAAGCCTCATTTTATCATTTTTGTTGAAATTATTTAGCATGCTATAACTGTAATTTCCATTCATTCAAGAAAAGATGTGTCCTCTTAACCAATGCATCCTCAGAGCCAGAAGCAGCATCTCAAACTGAGTACTCAAAAAAGCATTTGTAAAATGGGCCAATGAATTCTTTGTGTGGCTTTTGATCTCTTAGAATCACAACAGATTGTACCTGTGAATCAGATGGATCCAAGGTAAATGTGAGGCTTGGAGCAGCCTGGGTCCCACAAATCAACTTTACAATGGTAGATGGAGGAAAAGAAACTGAAGATTCTGGTGGATGTGTATAAACATAATTAAAATGAATTATTGCTGGGATAGCTGCTAAAGAAGTGATTTTTGTTCTTGGGATTTATAAAGAGAAGTAGGCTATCCAGAGCAAGAAATGTGGCACTTCTGTTCCATTCTGCACTGACTGAAATATTTCAGTCATATCTGGGACCTTATACATGTGAACAGTCCAGAGGTGAGAGAAGAGGATGCAGAGGGGGGCTGGAAACCATGGAAACCATGAGGTTTTGTTGAAGTTGCTGGGGAAATATTTGGGAACTCTACTCAAAAATCTGAAGAACTCTCACACTTATAATGAAAGTGTCCTAAGTGTCCTAAAACAGGAAAAGAGACAAGAGCCTATGGGTGAATTTTAGATGGAGCCAGATGGTGGATATCTCCATAGGAGAACAGTTTTGAGTAAACTTCCTAAAATGTTGACATGGGCTCTGCCCAAAACTAAAAGAACACTCTAGGAATCAGTATTGTCAGGTGGTAGAGTGGGAAAACCTAGAAATCTGTCACGTTTCTGCTGCTTGGTCCAATGTAGACTGCCTGGCTACATGGTGCTCACATTCCAGGCTTGTTGGGGACCGCAGTATGGGGGCACTTGTGTCCTATTTAACTGGCATTTATCTGGAAGACAGTATGTGTCTGGACTTTTGCTGCACTTGTTCACAAATGCGGTCTCATCTGTACCACACCATAAGGTAGACATCTACTTCTGTAGTCCCTATGTAGTAGAGGACAAAAGGGAGATTTAGCACAGTTAGGGGACATCTTCAGATTAGCAGAGATGGTAAATGAGCATTCTCAGGTTCATTTTTTCCTTTAATTTCACGATCCTATGCCACTTTTTCAGAATGATACTTAAGGGCCCTTAGGACTTATCTTCTCCAATTCTATTATACTGGGCTTGACACCAAACCTGGCCAGCACCTCTGAGAAACATAACCACAGTGAAAAACCATTTTCATTATTGAACAACAACAACAAAAAAACCAAGGGTCTTCAAACTGGGTCATTTCTAATTACCAAATGTGGCTGAGATTGCAGAGAATAAAAAAGAAATAATAGTAGCAGAATATTTGTGATATACAGGATGGCATTCTAATTTAATATTTTATTGATGTTTTTAGGAGGTAAAAGTACCAGATTTGGCAACTAGGGAGGTTATGACTCAAGTCATTGAAGGGGAAACCTGGAAAATCATGATCAAAACTTCATTATGCTCATAATTAGGCTAAAAATAAGAGCATACGGCAGCTAAGGGAACACATGAGCTGCAGATATTGGATTTCCAGTAGATAAAGTTGAAGTGGAATGAGTATGTGAACTCATATTATTGTAGGTGGAGACAGGGAAGAAATAGATGGAGTTAATAACTTAATGCATCTGAAAAAGTAGGGAAGCTTTGCAGTGATAAATAGAAGTAGAAGTAGAAGGAAATAAACGAATAAATAAAGCAAAGAATAAATGGTCAATAATGCCAGATACTAAAATCCTAAGCTGCCATCAAACATAATAAAAATATGGGAATGGATATGTAAAAAAATAAAACAAGGCAAGAATGTAATGCATATGGCGAAAATGAGGATAAGAAATATCTTGAAGCAGTGTAAGAAATCTCTAATTAATTGGTGAGAGACATGTAGCTCATAAAACCCTATGAAATTAGAGTGCAATAGGGAAGCCCCCAAGGCATTGATTAGACATTCAGAGCAACCTGAGAGAGTGCCATGTTATAGCAGAAAAAGAATGGAGATGTTATAGTCTAGGTTTTTTTCTTCTTCCTGAAGGATGAAGAATGGCGAGGGGTATTTGAAAGAACAGAGATGGACTTGGGGACCATGCTATTGGGGTTAGAATCTTGACATTATGATGTGGGGAAGGTGTGTCTTTGGCCAATTTTCCTAACCTCTGTAACCTCAGGATTTCCTATGTTCAGTGGGAATACTAATGCTCACTGTGGTGTACTGTTGTGAGCATCTGATATGAAAACTGGGTCTAAATGGCCTAGTAAACAGCTCCCCACTCGAAAGCTATTTTGATTGCAAAGAGCCATTACAAAAATGAACTTAGAGGGAAGGGAGGAAATTCACCTTGGTTGAGCCCTTGTAGTTGGACACAGGTACAAATTAATTATTTTAAGCCTCACAATAACTATGACAGTGACATTAATATTCCCAAATTTCAGAAAAGCAAAAAGAAGTGCAGAAAACCTAAATGAAATGTCTTTGGTCTCTCCCCTAATAATTGGTAAACCTGGAAAACAGGCCCCAGTTTCTGAACATGAAAGTCCTGTTCTTTACATCACACCAGCCAATTAAAATGGATGAGCCATTCTCATCTGTCCGGTTCAGATGCCTGAAGGCTGTGACCTTACTTGTACTATTTGTCATTCCATGTTCTTCTCTTATATTTGAAGAGCTTTGTTTTCAACTCTAGTCCATTCAGTGAGGAAATACCTTCAATTCATAAGGTGTCTTGGCGGTCTATGAAGTTGAAAAATTACCCCAGTTCTAGCTTCTCCATCCCAGTAAATATGCCAGGGGCAGAAGGTACCAGAGGGAGTTATCAAGACTTCAGACACCACTGTCAGCAGAAAAGAGAAGCAAAAGACCAGAATAAAGAGCCCTGAGGAGACTCCAGTGCCCCATATTCTATCCCGTTCAAAGAGTAGGTCTTTAATTTAGTTAAAAGACTTCTGCCCCAGAAGGACATGGGCAGTCCTTAGAAATGTATTCTCAGGGAGGGAGATGTCAGAATGGATTCAAGAGAGGTATTTCATGCCTCACAAATCACCCCCAATATTTCATTTACATTAAAAAATTAGTAGACAAAACTGGAGCCGCGGTGTATAATTTACCCAAGCTTACAAGATGTTTTTGATACAGAGCAGAGATTTATTTGTGGGCACATTAAGCTGCACTTGCAACAAAATGCATGGACCCTGCTGCGTTAGTGCCCATTGGAGAGGGTAGCTGAAAGAGCCTCATTGTGGTGAGGCAGTAAATATGGGCTCAGCAAAGGGAAATATTAGTTTCCTTTTTTCTTATCTTCTGCAGAGTGGATTGGTGAGTTTCTGCTCTCTGAAGGACGAGATAGCATTGCCCCTGTATGAATGAGTTTAAAAGGCATAAACAAGGGAGTCTGATGGCCTAATTTGGAGGGGTGCAGCGGGAATCTGCCTCCTTGTAGATAATGAGATCATATTTGGAATAGATATGCCACCAAGTGAGAAAATGAATTTAATAGAAATATCACTGCTATTCACAACTAAAGGAACATTGGTGAAATATTCTGAAAAGAGAGTGAATTCATGGCCTGGGACCTTTTTTATGTTTGGAAAAGCACTTAATATGTGACCCTCATCCTTTGGATAGATGTAACATGAGTTTATAGTACTTCAAACCTCTGAGTTATATTTAGTTAAGGTTGAAGGAGTTAGAAAATTCAGCCTTGAGCTACATTTACTGGCATGGAATCAGTGTCTTGTATTCACTTTCTACCTTTCTAGGTTCTAAAATTCTCAGAACTTGGCTCCGGTCTCTTTTTCTCAATAGACAATGTCCCCCACAGTTGGTGCTACGAGGACACTGGTTGTCCGAAACTCTAAATAGTGACTTTGTCTTGATCAATGATGAAAAGAAGTACTGTCTTCTGATAACAGAAAATCATGCAACCATGTAGAAGTTTAGGGGTTTTTTCCTTCCTTGTAGCCCTTTGGCTTTCCTACACATGGACATAGGCTTCCCTGGAGACCTCATGTTGATGATGAACTAAGAGTGTATTGGCATATACTTGCAGCACACACAGATTAATCTCTACTCATGAACACTAAAGTAGGTGTGTTTCTGGAACAGCCCTGAACTGGAGACTGAGTGCTCCCCAGTGAGGTGAATGCTGGTCTCCCTTGGATCGATTTACTTTGTAAACTTTAGGAACCAGAATATATAGTAGCCAGTTCTTTCTTATGATTGTAAATAGTAGAGAAAATAGACATAATGGACCAGAAAGGAAAGTTGTATGGGAAAGGCTGAAGATGGTCATTTGGGGCATGTAATGATCAGTGCTCAAGAAATAGTCTATGTTTTTGAGTTCCCCACCTTCCCAGGGCACATTCCCTGGCTGTTCCATTTGAGTCAGACAACATACCTATAACTTATTTCCATCTTGTAAAAGCAAAATGATTCTGAGTGTTTGAATGACTTCTCAAGGTCACACAGTCATTAAAGAGCAGAATAGGTTATGCATATAGTGTTGACCAGCCCCAAGCCCAGAATGCTGAGGCTCGGGGACCTCAAAAGGTGGTACCCTAGGAAGAGTCACAACCAGCCAGAGAGGCTTAGGAACTTGCCCCTCCCTTCAAGGTACCTGATTTCCTCTCTCTTCCCTGGTGAGAACCCCAGCCTCCTTTTATGGATGTAGGAAATAAAATAAGATGAATGAGCTAGAGACTTAAATTGTTATAAAACTATTAAAGAGAAATCTGTCTTAAGTTATCACCTAAGGGGCCAGTAAAAATTGGTCGTCATAGAGGTGAATTTTTAAATAAAGTTTCAACAAAATTACACTCAGATCCCTAGGGATGCTGCTAAATAATCTTTTCCAACAGGGGGTTACACAGTGAGGTGACCTTCCTGCCTCACTGCCTGCAAGTTTTATACCAAGATATCTTGTGTCAAGCAAGGCTCTGAAGAATTCTCATTCCCTATGTGGATACTTATGTCTCCTGTGCTTTCTATTATTTTGCCCAAAGCAATACATTAATCTTGGGGGAGGAGGAGTCAGTGCTTGCTGCAAATCTGGAGACTCACCCGAAATTTCTATCCTTGAAAATCCAGTATCCTTTGAAGAATTTTTACCTCAGCGAATGTCTGCATATCTAATAGTCTCTTAACCTCCCATCTCTAATGCATCAATCCCTTGCTTGAAAACCTGTCATGCTGGCCCTGGTATTCATGGTACCCTATCCTGTCTCCTACAACATTTCCTGATTCTTTATATTATTATGTACTGGTCCTCCACACACACCCATGGTAGAAATCACCTCAAAATTCACCTCTCATGTTAAGATTTTCTTTTGAATTTATTTTTTTTTTATTTTGAAATAGAGAGAGAGAGCACAAGTGGGGGAGTGTTAGAGAGAGAGGGAAAGAGAAAACATCTCAAGCAGGCCAGCACAGAGCCCGATGCATGAGATAATGACCTGAGTGGAAACCAAGAATTGGATGCTCAACCAGCTGAGCCACGTGGTGCCCCCTATGTTAAAATTTTCTAAACCTGGTGCAACTGAGATAGCTTTATGCTTCCTCTTGCCTTGCACCTGCCCTACCATTTACGCAACACGCAGGTTGGTAATTGCCCATGACCGAGTGTTTAACTCTTGGAGAATCTTGAAGGCAGTCTGTGGCTGAAACATCATTCACCCCTCCTATGCTTAGAGGAATTTTGTCCCACTATAAGGAGAAAGTAAATGTTTACTGAACGAAAAATAAATGAGTGGCGGAATGGAAAGAAGGTTTATTCTGGAGAGGCATGTGGAGGCTTCCCTATCCCCAAAGCACTCCTGGCCGGTCCCACTTTGCCAGGCTGTGGGCCATACTTCTCTGGCATTCCAGATCTTTCCAGCCCATTGAGCCTCATCTACAGTGTGCTTCCCTTCTGAGCACATCTTGTCTAGCAACTCTGCCTTAGAGCAGCTCAGTCAATGAGTCAGCATATGTGGACTTTTGATGGGCATGGACACTGATGGGAAAGAGAAGCTTCAGGAAGCTTTGCAGGTGAGGCAGTGGAAGTGGAAAACATCTCTCCTTCTTAACCTAAGTTTTAGTCATCCTGAGCACAGTTATAAGATGGAAGAGAGTGGGGATGTGATGATGTCAGAAGGAAGATGCAGATTGACAAGCATCATCTCCCAGGTTTGGCGTAGGGCTGTAATTGGTGGGTCCTGGCTAACTCCGTGCCAAATGTGTTTCCCTACTGAGGGGCCTGGGGCAATAAGCCCATGCACCCATTTCAGAGAGTGCCTATTCTCAAGTATGTCTTTTAAAAAAAATGAGACATTTGGGATTTACCTGAAAGGTGATATTTACGTCCTCAGAGACAACCAGAGATGGCCACAGAGATTAGCACATCGTCTGCCATTGTCCTTCTAGAGGGAGATATTTCACATCCTAGAGAGTTCATACTGGATGAAAACCACTTTCCAAAGCAGTCAGTTCAGGTATGCAAAGATGAAGACTACCCAATACATCATTCTGTTTACTCTTGCCTAAGAAGAAAATTGTTTCTAGGCTACAGGCAGGATAATTGTTCTTAGTCTCAATACCACATTCTATCAGGATGGGACTTTTGTCAAAAGCTGTTTATGACTGTGATTCCATTAAGCTTCCCTCCCACCCTTGTACGGAGGAAATATCTTGCTTCCGTCACAGATGGGCAAAATGAGGCTTAGAGAAATGTGATGCTTCTACAGAGGAAGCAGGGAGTGGGGGGTTGATCGTGACCTCTGATTACTAGCTTACCTGGCATCCCAAGCTTGGCTTCTCTCTCTGCATCGTTTAAAAATCTCCACAATCAGCCAAAAGATTTATATTTTCTTATTACCTTAGCAGCTTCTTCTGAATAAATCTTTTTTTCCCGGCACAAGGAATGAATTTAAAGGAATATATTAAACATAAAAAAAAAATGGCTTGCAAAGCAAGGTTCTACTTTGACCCTAATATCTCCCTCAGATTTCCTCCTGCATACGCACATCCTTATCAAACACAATTCACCTTCTCTGGAAACAGGCTGAGATTGGAGTCATGGCCAAAGGCAGGAGTGGAGGTGTGGGCATTATCATAGCAAATAACAAGCAAGCGGGCGATGGCTGTGAGGGGTTTCAGATGCCAGACTGCTAATTGTTGAGAGTTTTCCAAGAGTAGAGGAATTTGGGTAAATTATAATTTTTAATACAATTACATTGAGAAATACTTTTTGAAGAATGAATTTTAAAAATTGAGGTCACTGATGTTTTTGCATTTCTCTCTCATTAGAGGGAATAAAAACAAGCTTATTAATATGATAGCCTCATGCCAGATCATCCTCTTGTCTCCTGATATTTCAGACATAAGCCCGTCGGACATCTGGAAATCAGCTCCATGAGCAACTTTAAAATAAGTACCTACATATTTAAGTACACACTTATGATGGGCACACTGCTTTTCTTAAAAAGTGGAACACATTTCTTAAATGAACTTAATCTCAAAAGAATGACATAGAAAAGCTAAAATAGCAGGCTTTTTCATGATATTCTAATTTGATTTAAAATCACTCCCAATTCAAATGAAAAACAACTTCTTGAAAAAAGTGCTTTATTCCCCCTGATGAGAATACACAGTCACTTTGAGGAATTTGAGAGCTGATGCAAAAGTAAAGAAAACAAAAAGCACACATCATCTCACGTCTCAGAAGTAGGTGTTAATCGTTTGGTAAATTCTCTTTTTCTGTCTTGACTTCATTTATCATTTCTCCCCACTTAACAGGTATCATAGTGCACATAGAACTTCATATATTTTCTTATATTCCTTTTAAGATTCTCTGATACTCGTTTTCCCATGTTGATGAAAATCTTCAAAAAAGTTTCTAATAGCTAGTCAATGTTCTGTCATATAGATACTTCTATTCCCTTACATTATCAGTTTAGGCTCTTAAAGAGCATTTAAAATGCATTTCTTAATGAAAGAAGGATATGAGCAAAATGGGTTTGAATTTCATTTAGAATAAGTGTATATGAAATCACAGAATTTCCAAGCCAGAAAACAACCACCAGACCTCCTTCAGAGATCTGAAAATCCCAGCCTAGGGGAAGGAGACTTTTCTAGGGTTACACAGTGGGTAAGCATGGAGGGAGAATTGGAACCAGAAATCTGTTGACTTTTTTTTCCCAGCTCCCCATCCTTCCTGTGCAAGACATTTTCCTTTAAGAAGGACGATGGCTCATTCTGCTCTTTGAGAGAAATTGCTTATGAAACCGGCACCTGGGGCCCCACAGGACGTAAAGAGACTGAATAACGAGTCTATATAGGAAGGGACACCTGTTGTTATTTCAGGCTTAAACCAGGTCTTCTGCCAAACCAAATCAGAATGATGCTTGGAGAACACCTGGACTAATGGGCTTCAAAAAATTTCGGATGCCAAGAAAAAAAATGTTTCAGGCACCAACATCAGAAAGATTACTGATGATACCATGTTCTGAAACTCCCCAGATCTCACATGCTTCATATCTAGATGTCTTCGTGTTCAGGCAAACATATTTAATAATTTTAGAACCTTTGTTGAGTGTTTATCTGTTGTACCCTCACAGTTAGGTAAGCATTGGAGGGAAAGAATTACATCCTACCGATGCTATGGAGTCAGAGAACAGATAGAAGAGAGCTGAAAGGACCCTTCCCACTTAGTTGTCTGGGCAGGGAGAGGAAATATGAGAGCTGCAGTTTTGTATTTTTATTGAAATTAAATTGCTAAACAACCAAGAAAGAGATGGAATGAACAGAGTGAGAGAAAGAGAGAGGGGTGGATGTGAAAGAGAAAGAGAAAGGAAGAAAAGAGACATGGAAGGGGGAAGGATAAGAGAAAAAAGATGGAATGTCTTTATGCTGGCCATGCTAATAAGTATGTCAAATATATGTGCAAAGGAATGCTGGCTTTCTCAGCCAGTTGTTCCCTATAGGGCTTCCTGAAAGAGTGGTTTGGAGAGCTTAGTCTACCACCAATCCCCTGACCCATCAGCCTCATCCTCCCTGATTATAGGAAAGAAAGACTAAATGCAGCTTTGAGGGGTAGGGGCAAGACGGAGTTCAGTCTTCTTGGATGTTATTGTGTCCTCTTTGGTGGAAAAGGGGAGAAGGTTCTACCTCTCCGTGAAGCCAGAGAAAAGATGGGGTGGGCCAAGACAGTCACCCATGAAGGCTGGGAAGGCTACAACAAAAATCTCCATGTTGAAGTCTTAGTAGATTTGCTGACCTACCCTTCAGTTTCCAAGACAGGAAGCCAGACACAGAGGGTGCATGGTGTGCTGATACCTTCAGGTAGATGTGTATGGATACTCCCTAAACCTCCTCTGAAGTTCTTTTGTCCTGAAAGTTTTAGCAGGTGGATTCTACATTTGCTTGAAGCCTGAGGGTTGGTTGAAGTAGTTGAGATGGATGAGTGGCCAGGCATTGGGGGAATGCAACAAAAACATGTCAGTTTCCGCATCTGTAAAATAGGAATATTGCACTCTTCTCTTAATGTCACTTAAGTATTAAATTGAGGTAAATAAAATATTTAGTGTAATTTTTAGTATTATTATTAGTATATGTATTAGGCAGCAGTCTAAAGAGATTTGGTATAGGGAATTGGCTAACATGATTATGGAGGAAGGCAGGTCCTAAGATCTGCAGGGTGATTCAGCAAGCTGGAGACCAAGGAGAGCCAGTGGTGTAGTTCTCATCTAAAAGCCAGCAGGCTTGAGATCCAGAAAGAGCTGATGTTTCAGCTTAAATCCCAGGAAAGAGAAAACCAGTGTCCCAGTACAAATCCAGTGAAGTATAAAGATTTCACTTATTAAAGAGAGGGTCGACCTTTGCTCTAGCTGGCCTTCAACTGATAGGATGAGGCCCACCCATGTTAGGGAAACTATCTGCTTTACTCAGTCAACTGATTTAAATGTTAATCTTATTGAAAAGCCTCCAAACAGACACTCCCAGAATAATGTTTCATCAAATATTTGTGCACCTGGTAGCCCAGTAAAGTTGACATAAAATTAACCATCATAATATAGGACCCGACATACAGTAAGAATTCCAAAATAGTGAATATTGATTCTTCTTCTTATTTTCAATATTTTGGATCATTTCATTTTGCTTTATACTTCCTTTAATGAAAATGCAAATACTCACTAAGCAAATCCTGGATGATGATGGAAAGGCATGGTTTTAGTACCAGCTCAATTATAACCTCGAGTCTGGCTAGATTGAGTTTTGCAACCATGAAAGTTTAAGCATTTTGTCTACTAAAATATCATACATGAAAGATTTAGACAACTTTTATAACAAGATGCATCTATGAGTCAGTCACCTATAAAACATACTTTGAAAGGTGTTGGTTAACAACCTCTCTGCTTTTCTATTTGTAGATGTATAACTCTATATCTGGGTTAGTACAGATACTCATACACACATAATCCTGAAAGTTTTTGTTAAGTTGGGAATAATTTAACCAACTTATGAATTTAATTAAGCTTTTCTCCACATAGCATGTTGGAAGAGACAGCAGTTTATACAAAGACTATAATCTAGAAAAAAATTATTTTTCAGAATGGAAACCAGGTCCACAGGGCAAATGGGACATTTTGCTTGTCAGCAAAATAAATTTATTCTGAATTTATGAATCGATAATAAGCCACCTTCTCATAATGATTAATGGTAATTAACCTTTTAAGGCTCCATCACTTACCTGGCCATCTCTGGCTGACAGGCCTTGGAAACAGGGCAGAATGCTGATAGTGGAAGAGACCTTTCTCTGGACTCCCAAGGTCCTGTAAGATAGAAAACACCATTTCTGTGTGGCGATGTCACAAATATAATGCAGCCTCAGAGAATTTCAAACAAGGGGAAAATATATGCATGGCCCATAAGGGTGAGTTGCTTTCTCCTGGAAGGACTTGGAGGCTGGAGTCAGCCAGCTCTACTGCTGAAAACTGTGAGATGTTGGTCAAGTCTTCCCACCTGTGTGCAAATGGCTTTATCTGTAAAGTGGATGAATAGTGAATTCATTAACAGTCAACCTTTTATTTAAAAATAAGGTTTATGTATTTATTTTGAGAGAGAGAAATAGAGAGTTAGTAGGAGAGGGGTAGAGAGAGACAGAGAGGGAGAGAGAGAATCCCAAGCAGGCTCTGCACTGTCAGCACAACGGAGGGCTCAAACTCATGAACCATGAGATCATGACCTGAGCTGAAATCAAGAGTCAGAGGCTTAACCAACCTGAGCCACCCACACGCCCAGCAATTAACCTTTTAGATGAAGAGGCTTGCAGGCTTGTACAGGACCAAAGGCAAGCTCTCTTCTCAATCAGCAGCACCACATGAAATCTGTCTTCCAGAAAGTGAGCACTTGTCACACGTGTTGACACTAACCTAGATCCATGACATGCTCCACATCTTTGCCTGTTCTCAGCTTCCCCACCACCGACATTGGCAGAATGAACATCAGAGATGGCTGGGAAGTAGACTCTGGATTGGGGTTTAGCAGGTAAGATGTTTATCAAGGGGAGCCCTGAGGAAGAGAGAGGAAAGAGGCAGAGTTCAGCAGAGCGAGAAAATCTGAGGCACAATGATAGATGTGGTTAAGCCCTGGAGCTAGAATGGCCCCATCAGAGTTGTTATTATTTTTTTTTTAATTGAGATATAACTAACATAGAGCATTATATTACTTTGAGGTGCACAACATAATGATTCTATATTTGTGTCCAGCAGGGTCGTTCTGAAACTGTATCAGTGGCCAAGACTGTACAGCCTTGCAACAATCAATCATTGGATGCAGGCTGCCCCAGAGAGAGTTATGACCTTGATCAAGGTGGTGCTCTGTGCCTGACAGAATCCCTCTCAAGGGGCTGAGAGTTGAAGGTGGTTTGTAGCTAGCACTCCAAGCTGCTGCAGTCACCAGCCCTTATGGAAGGGGACATTGGTGGCCCATCACAGTGTTCTCCACACCAGTACTCAGTAAGCATTTACTATATCCCAGACAGGCTCTGCCGGGCTGATACCTGCTGTATCACATTTCACTCTTGCTGTAACCCTGCGAGATAGGTATTCGTGTGCACCTTTGTTACATGATGAAACTGAGGCTAAAGGTCTAAGAACTGGTAACTTGGTCCACCTAGAATTCAAACCAAGTCATGAGCTCTAGTTAATGTTAACTTGCGAGAGTCCAGAGGTTTGCAGTAAATTGAGCGTCACCTCGCGCTAACCACCAATTCTTACTTGTACTTCTCTGAATTTTACTTGGGGACTGGTTTCACTGCCCCCCTCCTTTTAAATTCCGTATCTCTGTAGAATTCATTCCAGACCATGACTCCATCCTTCCCAGTTAGCTGGAAAGAGTCATTACCTGCTCTTTGTTCTCCAAGTATCTGGCTTGCTCTGTGAACTTGCAGAAGGTGCTTGTCTCTCCGAGTCTCTGTTTTCCTCATCTGTAATATGGGAATCATTATGGCACTATCACATCAAATTTCTAAGATTTTAAAAATAAATGCATAGGTATCACACTGAGAAGCATGCCTGGTATAGTAAGGGCTATCTAAGCATTTACTCATATTTCTATTTGCATTTTCTTCTAATAATATATGTCAGTAATATCATCATTAATGTTCATGTGTCTATGGCTTTTCTTTATAAGCTTCTTTTTTATCAGGATAAAGTAGTATGATATTTATCATAATATACCTAGGTCTTAGCATAATGCCTCCTAACAGTAGGTGCCCAGTAAAAGGCTATTACATTGAATTACATTTTGACAAAACAACCAAGTTTTATCAGTTATAAACCTTATTATCTTTCAAAATCGTCTACTTGTCTCCATGCATCACCGTGTCCAAGTCTGTATTATTTCTTCCTTCTGATTTGAAGTCAGACAGATTTAGGGGATCAAAGTCTGGCTAGACATTTGTTACTTAACCAGTTTAATCCTGTATTTCTACATTGGTAAAATGGAAACATAGAATACCCAGTCACAGGGTTTGTAAAGAGAATTAAATGAGGTATGTAAATAGAGCAGTTAGTCCACGACATGGCACATAGCAAACCCTCAGCAAATGCTTGTTCAATAACAGTAACAGCTCCAATTACCACCACAAACATTCTTTTTGTTGAATGTATTTAGTGCTTCTTAGTCTTTTGTGGGATAAAAGCACTGAAGTAGAAGTACAGTAGAAAGAGCACACCTGTTGCATCTGGTTGCATCAAAAAGTATCTCTTTTTTTTTTTAATTTTTTTAATGTTTATTTATTTTTGAAGGAGAGGGATACAGAGTGTGAGCAGGGAAGAGCAGAGCGAGAGGAGACACAGAATCCAAAGCAGACTCCAGGCTCTGAGCTGTTAGCACAGAGCCCAACATAGGGCTCGAACTCACATACCAGGAGATCATGACCTGAGCTGAAGTCAGACGCTTAACCAACTGAGCCACCCAGACACCCCCTCAAAAAGTATCACTCACTTACCCTTTGAACAAATTAATTTGCCTTAGTCTTGGTTAAGGTTTTTTTGTTTGTTTTGTTTTCTTTTAGTTTGGTTTTCTGCAGTTGGGAACAATATAATGCATATATCATAGGGTTTTTAGGGTTAAGTGGGGTAATACATCTGAAGCATTTCATTTAGCTACTGAGACCCAGTAAGCACGTACAAAATGTTAGCTTTGTGTGTGAAATGACACGCAGTTCACACTGCAGAGGTACTGAGAGAGCACGGGAGACACTGGCACAGAGTGGGGCCTCCACACAGGGAAGCCTTTCTGTTTTATATACCATTCCTCCCCAGGGGACATGGGCAGCTCCCCAGCCCCACATCCCACACAGTGCTCAGGAGAATGTTAGATGGTGGGGAAATGTGACAAGGTCTGTTCTAATGAGATGTCCCGTTGACACTGGCTGCTCCCAGGTCAAGCTGCCTGTGTCAGAGCAAGAACACTAATGGACTAGGTGGTCGTGTCTCTCCATCTGACTGAGTGCTGGGTTTTTAATGAAGCAAGCGGCCCACACGCCCAGGCGGTTTTGGCATGTGTGTGTGCCTGTGTCACCAATGACAAATGATTTTTGTCCTAAAAAGAGAATGGAGAAAAACGACAGGACACGAAGGCTCGGAATGTCCTCTTATTTGCATCCATCAGAGAAAAGCTGACCAAGACCTTCCCACACATGCAGATGACCCTTGCACCAGGCAGAAAGGAATAAAAAACACACTGCTTTTCCAGAGGGGCCGTAATACCTTCAGTAGTTTTCACAAAGGCTAGTGTCAGCCGCTTGACTTCTTAATGATGAATAATTCATATAGATCAAAGCAGCCCTCACAAAGTATTTTTTTCTACAGGCTCAAAGACAATGAAACAACAGCAAAAAGGCCAGAAGGGGAAAGTTTTTTGAAATCACATCATCTCTACTATCTGTCCTCTCTACTTCATAGTATCAATGCTCTGGTCTTGATTGAAATCAACTGCAATATAATTTTACAAAAACATTTTTTTTAATACTCTGATTTGCTTCTTAGCTCACAGAATGGCAAACTCCTATGCAGGCTTCAAAGCCCAGCTTAAAAGTCACCATGTTTTGAAGCCAACTCTGCCACCCACCTTCTCAACAGGGTCAATGTAACCTTTTCCAATTATATTAAACACAGTCCCTCTACTGCAAGCGTTATTAAGTTCTTATTCCTTTAAATCCCTGGCTCAGAATTCAAACTTCTCAAGGTTAGACACCCTGTTCTTAGGCATTTCAGAATCACGGCTCCAAACACAAAGCCTAAGATACAACAGGAACTGAATCAATGCTCATGGAATTGAAATGATTGAATCCTTGAAATAAACAAAGGACACATTTAAGTGAAGAATTAGAATGCTAATATATATATTAAGTCCATAAAAAACAAAAATAGATGAAAAAGAGCATTTCCAAAACCTCAAAAAAAACATCATCAAGCATTATTTTAATCATTTAGTATTTACTAAGAACGCAAATCAAATGCTTAGAAAGGCAAGGAGTTGGGGGACCCGTTTGGAAGGCTTATCAGCACTCTTTAAGGGGGCAAGCATTTTAAAGTGAAATATTTGTCAGGTCTGAGATAAAATTTAAGTGGCAGGCTCACAATCTAGGTTATTTTCATAGTCTGTCTTAAAACAAAAACTCCTTAAACTCCATTTCTTTTTTATCATCATTAATGAAAATTTACTACAGGCGTACACAAATCAAAATGCAGATGTTACCCACTTGTCATATTTCCCAACTGGCTGCCACTTCAACAAAATATCACTTCAATGTCAAGGGAGAACACATTTCTTTTGTGGGGTAAATACTTGTTATCAAAGGAAAAAAGATATATTTTTAAGCTAAACCATTTATTCACTGAATATATGGTAATGCTTATTGTGTGCCAGATATTGGGCTAATAACCAGGGGTACATTTGCATGAGAAAATGTCATCTTCTCCTCATGGACATCATAATCTAGCAAAGGAGAAAGATGCAAGGAAATAATTGTTTTAAAATGTTTTTCTACTTAACATATGAACAGAATTATGATTTTGCAGAAGTTGCAGTGACTGAGTCTTTCTGGAGAGTTAGAACCTGTTTTGGAGAAAGTATGATTTTTTAGTCTGATTCTTGAGGGGTGAGTGAAGGGATATTTTCCAGTAGAAGAAAGGCAGCTGGAGCTTGTCAGAAGTGAGCAGTGCTTTCAAAGGTCTGGGGTTATGGAAGGTATTGATGGAAAGTTCCACATGGCTGGGTGCCTAATTTACAGTAAGAGGTGAAGAAGGCAAAGCTGGAGAAACCAGAAGACACCTATTGCTAAGAGCCTTGAATTATAGATTACTAAGCACAGTGTTTATGTTTAAAGATGGCCTTATCAGCCTCTTGGGTGGTAGAATGGGGAAAAAAGAGGATGGGAGCACCAATCAGCTGTTTCTTGGCAATAAGTAAAGTGATGGAAGTTTGAACTAAGACTATTGAAGAGGATGCAGAAAGAAAGTCCAGGCTATTCAAGGTTACTGAGATGTTTCTGAAGATGTCAAATACATAAAAAGATCAGACATGTAAGTGGAGGTGAGGAGGAGGAGAGAAGGACTGAGTATGGGAGACTTACACAGGTTTTCATGAAATTAGTTGAATGAGAGAAAAAGAAAAAGAGAGAGAAGAAAAAGAAAGAAAGAAAGAAAGAAAGAAAGAAAGAAAGAAAGAAAGAAAGAAAGAAAGAAAGAAAGAAAGAAAGAAAAGGGAGGGAGGGAGGAGGAGGAAAGAGAAAGAAAGAGGGAGGGGGAAGGAGGAAAGGAAGGAAGCATAGAAGGAAGGAAGGAAGTTGTGTAACTTCCAGAAAGCTGGGACTGTAGCCTGGTTCATCTTAAATGGATATATTGCAACCAAAGATAAAATGACAATTGCAAATTGAGACATAGTGAGTTTTGGGTGAGGGGGTGATGGCTGGGCCACAGGGCTTGGAACCAAAGATTGAGGTGGTTTTAGGAAATGTTGCACTATGGCAGGACTGTCACCTGTTACAAGCTTCAGGATCATGTGTCTGGGTTTGCAGGGATGGTCCTTACAGGATCATGGGTGCAGGTGTGAAGCAACCATCTTAGGTAAGCTGGTGAAGAAGTTAAGAGAGCACATCCTGCTTCTCGCCCGCCCTCCCCTGAAAACTTGGCTTCCTTCCTCAGTCACTACTGAAGATTTTGCTACTCATAATTCTCTTTCATGACTGCCAAAGGTTTCCAAAAGAAGACTCCACAACCTGGGTCTCACCAGTCTGGATATCCCTTAAAATCAGGAAACATATGGCGTTGTAGGTGGACAGCAGAGTGGATATGGAAGGACACAGAGATTAGTGTCATGTGTGGAGAAACCAGGGCTATGACCAGAGAAAAGACAGACATAGTTAAATTATGATGCCTTACACCGAGGCATGTCAGGAGAACCAGCAAACAATAAGTGGCCAAAAAGTTGTTTAAAAAAGAAAAAAACAAACAATAGATAAAGTGCAAGTTCTAGTGAGCAGCTCAGAAACCAGTTCTCCATTAATCTGGACTTCTCTTTTGTAAAAGTCTCCCTCTGACTGTTGCTAATTTAGGTCTTTCCCAGTGTTTGCAGGAACAGTGGGATACAGCTTCTTAACCCTTGAAAGATGAGGAGGATAAAGCCCTGCTGTTTCATAAACATCTATAAAAAGCAGCCATTGGTTCAATCTAATTAATAAAGAATTCTAGTTTCTTGTCAGGCAACTAAAATTATTTTGCATGTAGTTCTGAAATGCAGGTTGCCAGATCTTCATTCATTAATCTGTTAGCCTATCTTTACTGTCAGGCACTGTCTGTGAATGAGACAGTGCATGAATACATGAGAGAGAGCAAAATCAGGCATGATCCCTGTTCCCATGGAATTTTCAGTCTGCTGAGGAATGATAGACATTAATTACATAATCGTAAAACTAAATAATTGAAATTGAGATTAAATCTCAAAAGGGATAGAATAAATTTTTATAAGTGCGGGCATGACCTTGATTCAGAGGTAGCTTAGGAGTTCTCCCAAAGATAAGACTTGAGCAGTGATCTTAAGGATGAGTGTGGTATACAAGCAGTTCAAACAGTGGGAGCAGACTATGCAAAGGTCCTGTGTCTAGGTTCCTGAAAAATTTCTATTGTGTCTGGGGGGTACAGATAACAAGTAGAAGGGAAGAGAGTACAGCATTCTGGAAAGAGGCCAGAAGTCGAGGGAGGGGCATACAGAAGCTTTACTAAGGTCTTGGATTCTTTTCTTACTGTTCTAAGAACAATGAGTTTCCAGGGGCATCTGGGTGGCTCAATCGGTTAAGTGGCCAACTTTGGCTCAGGTCATGATCTCGGTTTGTGCCCCGCCTCAGGCTCTGTGCTGACAGCTCAGAGTCTGGAGTCTGCTTTGGTTTCTGTGTCTCCCTCTCTCTCTGCCCCTCTCCCACTTGCAGTCTCTGTCTCTGTCTCTCTCTGTCTCCCTGTCTCTCTCTGTCTCTCTCTCAAAAATATATAAACATTTTAAAAATTTACAAAAAACTGAGTTTCTGTACACTAGTAAGTTCAATAATTTTGTTGCTTCAATATGCATATGGCTTTCATTCCCTTAACCCTTCACAACAGTATGTTCAGAGCTATGTCCCTTGATGTAAGAAAGAAACCAGAGATGAACCAGATTAGACAGGCTTGCAACTCTCAAGAAATCCACAGTTTACAAGAGAAAAAAGTAAACATAATTATGAACAATGTAAACAATGGTAGGGAAAAGATGAGCTAGGACGGGCTAATACGGGTGTGCTCCTCACTAAACTTCCAGAGTAAGGACAGATTCCAGCTGGGTAATACTTGAGCCCAAATAAAAAGTAGAATTTTCCTAAAATATTTAGAATAACAGCTAATATACATGAAATGCTTACTGTGTGCCAGCCACTAAGTGCTTTTCACCTATATTTAAGATAGCAAAAGCCATATGAGATACATTCTATTATTATCCTTTTAAAGATGCAGAAACCTAGAATCAGAAATGCTAAGCAGTTTGTTCAAGATTACACAGCTAGGACATGGGAGAGTCATGATTTGAACAAAGATTATGTGTGCTTAAAATAAGGGCCAGAGTGCGGGGAGATTAAATTGAAGATTTCACATCAAAATATTAAAAGTTGAGATGTGCTGATTTATGATGATTACAGCCTCTTTGAGATTATAAGTGCAGCATCTTTACCCAAATTTGTGAATAACAGCCTGAGCCAAAATAACACTAATCTTCACCCTTAAAATAGTGCAATCTTTTGTGCGATGGGCATATTAAAAACGAATAATGCATATGCATCAGAGAACACATCCAAAAGGACCTGTTTTTATATCATTTGACTTTTCTTCTCTCCCCTGTAATTACTTCATTTCAGCTAAATCACACTGTATTATGATTTAACAACTGGAACAGTCACTTTAGCATTAATGTTTTGCAAGCACCTTTCCAGCATTCCCACCAGCTATCCAGGCTTAAAAGGGACAACAATGAGGGATCAATCACTTAGTGGCCCAGATAAACCATGTGGATGTGCCCAGTGTTCAGTTTTGCTGCTTGAATGCTGCCCTGCCTGGCCAATAGCTGCCAGAATTCTTATTATTAAAGTCTCAGGTAGAATAATCACGGAGGAAAGCAGGAAAAAGATTGCAGCTCTTAAGGCAAAGTGAAGTTGGCATTGGGCAGGGAAAGGCAGGGATTTTCTGACTATAGGTTGCAACTTTACCTACCCTTCATATTCCACCCCTCCCCTTCATAGACCACTCTAAAACACTGTAAATTTCTGTCTCTACCCAGTCACCTCTCAATGAAGAGACGGTATGCACCCTGAAGCTATAAGATGAAATGCAGAACCCTAATTGTTCCCATGCTTCCTGCAGATTTGGAATTCCAGCCTGTGTTTCATTCCCATCCATTTCTTGGTAACTCCACACATGTGTAAATAATCAAACGTATCCAGTGGTCAGTGGTTGTTTTCTCTGTAAAATGCATATCGACTAGGAGTAGGCAGAGCCCTGAGTACAAATAGTGACTTTTACTTTCAGATTTACGGGCTTTTAGTCCTGAAAAGAATCTTGAAGACTGCCTCCAAGCCTTGTGTGATAAATAAGGGGTCTCAGGCACAGATGGGGGATGTGAACTGCCTAAGTTTGTAGGATGAAAACATTGGCTTCCTGATCTTCAGCGGCTGTTTTTCCAACTACCCTGCATGGACCTAAAATAGCTTTGCATTTCATGCTAAGCTCTATATCCCCTTACTTCCTAATCAAAGGCATAATCAATCATCATTTGCAAGGCACTCATTTTAAAAAGAAGGAAATGAAATTCCCCAATGTAGTTGCATTTTAATTTGCAGGGAACCACTGACTCGGGAAGCAGAATCTCTTAAGGGGAAGGTCACCAAAATGCATGCTGGTATCAACCTTGCCACTCAGGCTCACTGTGAGTCTCGAGCAGTGGTCGGCCAACTTTTTCCTGTACGGGTCCAGATAGTAAATATCATTAGGCTTTGTGGGCCATAGTATAGCAACTTCCCTGCTCTTGTATCAAGAAAGAGGCCATAGATGATATATCAAGGAATTTTGACTTAATTCCAATAAAACCTTAGTTATGGATGCTGAAATTAGAACTTGATATACATTTCACAAAAAACAAAATTTTATTTTATTTTATTTTTTAAAAACAATTTAAAAATGTAACAGCTATTCTTAGACCACAGTTCTACAAAAACAGATGGCAGGGCGGATGGCTCCCTCATGCCATAATTTGCTCTTCCTGGTGCAGAGTAAAATACTTGTAGATACTTCTCAGTGTGGTTTGTACTATTAGCAGATATTCATTTCGCCACAGAAGGATAATTTTTTGGCACAGGTCCTGTTTTCCACTGTATTCCAAACTTTATTTCATTCATTCATTTTTGAGTATCTCATGAGTACCTACACGGTGGCATTCAGTTCTCCCTGTGATGTGACATGGATGAACTTCTGATCTCACCTCATGATATGCCTCCAAGCACGTTCATTCATTTATTCAACCCACAGATACTGACTATCAGTGTTCCAGTGACCGTTCTAGCTCCTAAGAGGAAGCAGTGACCAAGCTAGATAGAATTCCTGTTCTCACGGAGCTTTCAGCCTGGTGAGGATCCTCAGCAGATAAGGGATCCTAAACAACTATGTGAATAAATGAATAGAAACATACATACATCATGGCAGCAGGCCACGTTTATGATGGATGGAGAGTTACTCGTGGGTATGTTTATCTGTGCACTAAAAACAAGCCAGGCCTTTTCAGATACTTTCCAATGCTCTGCCTCACCTCCACCCCCAACATGCACAACTGAATTCCAAAGCAACATAATTTGCAGTTGTTTTTTTATCCCCCCCCAAAAAAAATCACCATTGGGGAGGAAGGTCATGTTGCTTTGCTGTCATTTTTTAAGGACTCTGTCACTCCTCCCCCTTTCTTCAGTCTGACTCTACATTCAGCAGTTCCAGACGCTAGATCCCTTCTTACTTGAATGGAGCTTGGAAAGCAGCCGCATTTTACAGAGTCCAACAGAACAAGCCAAAAACATTACTCTTCATCAAGAGGTGACACCGTTTAATCCCAATTAACTCACATCTTACATTCAAGGCTTCTGGTTTACTAACATGAATCAATACCTTACTTTATCAGTTATGTAAATCCAAACCAGTAACAATCCTTAGCAGTTTTGGAATTAGTATCAAAATCCTGCCAAATGGGCCATTGTTGCAAGCCAGATTATGCTCCTGTCTGGAAGTGTGGTATATCTATCTTATTTTGCTTTGTTGTTGTTGTTGTTGTTGTTGTTGTTGTTGTTGTTGAAGAAAATAACAAGAAGTGTATGGGGGCAAACTTGGTGCCAGGAGCATAATAAGTACTCAATAAATATTAATTAACATTAGTGTCACACCTCAACTAGATATTTCAATGTTTCATGATTCTCAGTCCAGTTTGAATGTTCTTTTGAATTTTCTTTTGTTCATTCATTCATTTGTTCCATAAATATCTATTAAGCATCTCTAAGGTGCTTAGAGTTGTGTTATATCTCTGGGGAGGAAGTAATGAATGGGCAAGACACAGACCTCCTTCTCATGATGCACATAGTGTTCCCTAACCCACCACAAATATGTTGCTTTTCTATCCAGACAGTGAATCAGTATCAAGCTTTCTCTTACATAGTTAGCCTGCCAAGAATTATCCTTCTGTGCTTGGTACATAGTAGTTGCTCAGTAATTCCCAATTGAATGAATAAATGTGAGCTGAATGAATAGATGGTTAATGGCAATGAATGTCTCATGATCTTGAATACTGAGGTATGAGTGAGAGGATGTAGACCCTTTTTCAATGTTTTCGAGAGACTGCATTGTGTGTGTATGCATGTGGTTTGCCTAATTTACTCTTAAAGAAAGTACCCTGTGGAGATTTTAGCATGTTTACATGAAAAGTCTGGAACTAAACTTTACATCCGGTTGTCATGACAACTGTGTTATTGAGATAATTAGATACTAACCTGAGTGTCTGGAAGGGCCAGTCATTTTTGGCATAGAATTCGATTGTAGAAAGACAGTCCTGTTGAACTTCAGGTCCTGCCCCTTAAGGTCACTTGTGTTAGAAGACCTAGGATCGATCAGCTCTTCTGTGTCCATGTGTTAGTATCACCTTAACAAAGTACTGCAAATTGGGTTTATTAAGCAACAGAAATTCATTGTCTCCTTGTTCTGGAGGGTCTGTGTCTAAAGTCAAGATGTTGGCAAGATTCCTTCCCTTCAAGAGCTATGAGGGTAGGGTCTGTTCAAGGCCTGTCTCCTTGGCTTGTGGATGCTGTCTTCATATTCACATGGTCTTCTCCCTCTATCTTGACATCTTCCCTCTATATGTCTCTGTCCAAATCTGCCCTTTTTATAAGGAGACCCTAAGGACCTCCTTGAACTTGATGACATCTGTAAAGATCCTAGCTCCAAGTAAGATCACATTTAGAGGTACTGGCAGTTAGGACTTCAAGTAGGAATTTTAGGGGGACACAATCCAATCCATAACACATTCTCACTGGCAGGAGAAATTTCATCATGCTCTGTGTGACCTCCCAAGGCATTACAAAGATGCAGCCAACAGTCCCACTTCATTTAGAGGAAGAGGGAGGCCCAGGGAGGTGCCACTACATGCATCAGATTATATAGCTAAGAGAACAGTAACAGTTGCCTCATATATGACACCCCCAAATACTAATACCCATTTTTTTATCTGATCATGTCCAGATGTTTCATGTTTCCTTTATGAAATAGGCAGAATCTGAAGCAGAAGGAGAGCTATTGTGATGTTTAGTGCCCAGCTCCATTAGAGGAAGGGTAAAGTGTTCTGGATCCTCCAATATTAACTCCTAATAAGTTCTGTGCAGCTCTGGCAGGCCTGACAATAAAAGAGATCCAAGGTACATTTACCTTCCAGGCAGTGAACCTCAATGGCCACAAAAGCTGTCATATTTTTGCCTTCTGAAAATGAAATGTTAATTTACCCACTAGACCCTTCACAGATTTAGTTTGTAGGCTAATGACAGTTCACATAAAAACAAGGGAAATGCCACCCTTGCTTTGATGTATGGTCACAAAAAGGAATTATCTTTAAAATTCCCTTCAAAAGGGGCAGTGTTTATGCGTCCACTTTCAGAGGAGGATATAAAGGGATCTGTGAAGCCCCCGTGTGATTTTACCTATGCAGAAGAGAAGCCCCATTCACTGAGCCAGGCCAAGTAGGAGCTGGCAAATGGGACCAACTTTCTTGCACAGCACCAGGGTGTGAAGCTGCCTCAGCCTCCTGGGCCACTTAGGGCTTTCATGAAATTATTTCTTTTTCTTCTTGCTTATTAATTAATTAATTTGTTTCCTTTTCTTCTTGCTTATTAATTAGTTTGTCCCTTGTGCTCTTTATGTGAAAAGTGAAGAATTTAATGGGAGACTTTATTTTTCTTAATGTTTATTTATTTTGAGAGAGAGGACAGAGAGAATCCTAAGCAGGCTCCATGCTCCACGGGGAGGCTCAGTGTGGGACTCGATCCCAAGACCATGAGATCATGACCTGAGCCGAAATCAAGAGTTGGATGCTTAACCAACTGAGCCACCCAGGTACCCCTATCATGGGAGACTTTTTACTCACACTGCCAAACAGCCCTGGCTGGGCCTTGACAACAAAAATTCCGAAGACAGTGAGTCCCTTTGGTTGCATTCCTTTCAAAGTTTATGCATAAAAGGTTGTGAGCAATGGAGTTCCTAGCAAGGTCGTTCAAAGGCAGGAAGATAATAAGATGTCTTTATATTTTATTCTGGCAATTCGTTACCTGATATATAATGCCAATTGTCTCATATTGCATCCAAGTTTTAGACTAGGTTTTATACACCCACTTTGCTGATGAGGAAATTGAGTCACAGGTGAGTCAAGTAATTTTGCCAAATTTACGCAACTCGTTTGGATTCCATAGGAGGTTGACCTGACTCTTCCTACTACACTATGATCCCAGAACCTTTAAAATATCCACATTAACCAAACATCTGCTCTTTCATAGGCATGCTGGCTTGTTGCTGCCTTTGTGGCTCTAAAATAATTCACTTCATAAATGATAAAATAGATCAGTTCTCTCAAGAACATCATAAGAGATATTGTCCTAGAAGTTTGTTAGATTTCCCCTTGTTTAGGATGGCTGTTATTCACTTTAGACTCTTCAGGAAGTTCTTGGAGACTCTTCAAGAATGTAATTCTCTCATTGAAGAAAACTAGAAGAGCCAACGTCCAGATTCTCATGGCCTTGGCTGCCATTTCATTTCTGGAGGAGGGTCTGGGGTGGGAAAGCACAGGCCCCTCAGTCATGAACCTTAAAGGCTCTTTGTTCTCATTCCACCTCTGGCTATTTGCATGACCTTTATTAAATCACCCACGCCATAAGATGTCATTTGTGAAATGACTAAGAAATGGGTATGCTGTTTAAATATGCATAAGTATGTGCTCATACACATACCTCTACACCAAATACATATGTTTAATTATAAATGTTCAGTAATTATTGGGACCCTACTAAAAATCAGCTTTTGTCCTAGAGCTCTTATATGCTTTAAGTATTAAATTTATTCCTGTTTATCAGATGAGACGATTGAGGGTCAAAGAGATTAAAAGAGTGTCCATAGTCACAGTGTGGTGAAATTCCAAGTTAACCTCGGGACTGTCTGGCTTCAAACCCATGCCTTTCTAGGATATTATTTCCCTATCTAAGATTATCTGAAAGATTTTACTATAGTTTATATAGATGCAACTTTGAACATGATGTTGAGTCTGAAGAAAGCTCAGTATATGATCTGACATTCTAATGGGGTGTCTGACAAGGACAACTAAATTTCAGAAGTGTTTCTCTGGGCCATGGGAAACCATTGCTGTACACAGCCAGACAGATGGACAGAGGGCTTAATATACCAGAGATTCCCTGACCTTGAAGGTGCCCAAAGACAGTGGGGCAGACAAGTGCCAGATTCATGTACAACATTTGTGTCTATTCTCATGAGTACAACAAGATATTTCATCCCTAACCACCTCACCTGCTTTGAAAATTTGGCTTGTTACCCATACACCTGCTACACAAATGTTCCAGTGCTCATTTGACTAGAGTTCCACTTTTCTGGCTATGATTTCCTGCAAGGGGAAATTTATGACTTGACCTAAACAAACAATAGCCTACCTTTCCTCTACAGCTGGGGAGAGCACATCTTTAAAGTGGTTAGGGGGCTATCTTTGGCATCGTTATCCATTATTATCTTTTATTTTGGCTCCATTTTAGGCATATCATTTGTTGTAAAACAAAACCAAAAACACCTCACATCCTTTCTGGCAAGAGGAGAGTTCAAATTGTTTAGGCACAAAATATGTGGGTTAAAGAGAGAGGGCAGGTCCCATCACTAGACTGGAATTGCCAACACAAACCTCTTCAAATGGTATATTTCCACAATAATAAGATTATTTCTCTGTGAAAATTTTCCAGTGAAAATTTGTTCTACACTTTGCCAAATGTATAAGCTCTCCTCACTTCACATGGCAACAAGAATATTTATTCAATAATCATAAATTCAGCACCTATAAAGGGCTGGATGGAGTCATCAGTAGAATGGGGAGTCTGCTAACCTCAGCTCATGGTTGGGGGGAAAATGGGGCACCTGGGTGGCTCAGTCAGTTAAGCGTCCAACTTCAGCTCAGGTCATGATCTCATGATTTGTGGGTTCGAGCCCCGTGTCAGGCTCTGTGCTGACAGCTAGCCTGTGTAGGGCTCTGTGCCGAATGCTTGCTCAGAGCCTGGAGCCTGCTTCAGATTCTGTATCTCCCTCTCTCTCTGACCAATCCCTGCTCGCTCGCTCGCTCTCGCTCACTCTCAGAAATAAATAAAACATTAAAAAAGAGAGACAGGAAAAATGGGCTAATGACCACTTCTCTTGGTGGGATGGAGATATGGATCTTAGAAGTGCTTCCTTTCACTTACTTTAACATTTTCTCATCTCTTCTGTCACACTTCACATTTCAATTCATTCCGCAACTTAGACCATCACTCTTAAATACTATACCAAATATTTATTTTCTCCAACCTCTCCCAGTCTACTAATTTGCAGTTGTCAAGGGCTTTCTTTTATTGCCTATAGAATCAAGAGTAAATTCTAAGCATGCCCTTGATGCTATAGGCCCATGTTATATATCAAGACTTACCCTCTACAGTCCCCTCCATAAACATCACACTTCACACAAGCTGTTTTCATCCCTGACTTATGCTCATAGGAAAACCCATTTGTAATTATAACCTTTTCTTTTCCTGCTTCCCTCACCTCTCATACCCTCTACCTGTAAGTCCCAAATCATCACTTAAGCCCCAGATCTGAACTCTGCTCTCTCTCCAGATCCTCCTCAGCTAGGACCATGGACTCTTTGAGTTGACTGAATCATCTGTGGTCACACTCACACCAGTTCAGTAATTCCATTATTTCCCTCCAAGATAACTAACACCATCCCTGCTTGATTTAACAGAGTGATCCCAAGATTTTAAGGAAGTTGTACTCATCATCGAGTTGTTCTTGTCTCTAGGAATTTCTTTTTGTCCAGCCAGAATTTACTTTTCTGGAACAATCTTGACATGGGTTCTGCTCTGCCTTTTGAAAGAAAAGAACAAGTCTGTTGTATTTTTCACGTGCCTACCTTTCACATGAGTGAAGGCAGTCATTTTTCTCACTTCATCATCCTGATCAGATCCCTTCTCCTGCAGTCCAAATATCCTAATGGCCTCACCTCTCCTGGGAAAATGCTGTGTTCTCTCAATGTCCCATTCAGATGCAGTACCCCAATGCAGCATATAACCTCAGCTGCAGTCTTTTATAGAAGAAGATGGTTCACCTATTTCTTCTCTTCTTCATTGATTTTATTACTCAAACTAAGTTCATAATTGTTCTTTTTCCAGCAGCTATTTCATGCTGGTAGTCATTGTGAGAACAAGGTCAACTGAAACAACCCACTTTGTCTGCAGAGACTGCTATTTAGACAGGCCCTCTCCATCCATCGCTTGGATAGTGGAATTTAAAACTTCATCTAGACAAGCCCATGCAGTTTCCACTCACCATGCTCTGCATCTACAGAACAGTTTGCCTGCCTCACAAGTGTTCTAAAGCTTGAAGCCTTCAAAAGCATGAACACAGTATCACGGGTATTGAGAGCTGGACTGAAATATTTCAACGTCATCTCATTCCAGCAGACCAAACTGTCAGGAATAATAGTTATGTTTTACACGTCAACGTAATAATAGTTAATAATGATGCCTTGTATTTATCCACTGCCTTTCCTCTGGAGACATTGGCTGAGTAAAGCAAATTTAACATTGATATTAAAAAATAAACCCCTGAATTAACACCAGCATGACACCCAAAAAAACCAGAATGCATAATAATATAAGGTTCTCTGACAGTCTGGAAATGAATGGTTTTGCAAAGTCTGAGAATCTGGCCTGTGGGGTGACAAAAAAGCAATATGTCACCTGTGACTAGTCCTGACTCCTACCTTCAGGGTGGGTGTTGGTTTAATTTCCACTCTGGAGAATGTAGCAGAGAGGTGAAAGGCAAAGAAAACGCAGAGAGTTTTGGGCAAGGCTACTGCCTTAGAGGAGGGAAGCTGAGAGTAGCAGCTTGGCTGCCTGGACAGTGGAGAAGGGACACATTGAAAGGGAAATTTTAAAGCTACTCTGAGAGGGGTATGAAGCAGTGTCACATCCCTCCCTTCTAAGGGATGCTAAGTAAAATAGACATTAGTCTCTAAGGCTTTGAGCATAAAGTAATGACTTCTGGGAAATGTAAACAGATGCCAAGTCCTCTAGGTATCAGTGGACTCACAGTTAAGAATGAGAGAAGGAGCAGGATTAAGAGAAGAGCTGACATCTGCATAAAAGAGTTATTAGGCATAAATTAGTATATGTAAACACCTCATCGGAAACACTGCATCAATTATCATAAAAGTAATTTATACATGAGCCATTTTAAGCAGTAATAATGCCTTAAGCATAAGGAAGAAAGTTCTAATGGTAAAAATTTAAACATAAACTGTAGACCAAAAGGAGGGAAAAAAAAGTACAGAAGTTAATTATAACTCTTTCTATGTCTGCAAGTAAGCCATGGAGTTATTAGTGTAAAAATATTTAATATACTTATAGATTAGCCAATACTCCTTAAACTAGGAAGTAAAATACAATCTAGTTTTCTCTCTTACCCTCTCTCCCCCACCCCAACTCCCAAATACCCGTATTTATTATTTAAGTGTGGAGAGAAATAGAATGTGACTGCTTTTTTTTTTCTAAGATTTTTAAGTCATTTCTACACCCACTGTGCCTGACTGAGCCAGCCCGGTGCCCCTAGAACATGATTCCAACAGCCCTTGTTCTTAAGGAACCAATACAACCATCAGGGAGATGATGCATCAAAACAAGTAGCCAAACTCTAAGGAAGAAGGTGACAATTGACACGTGTGAAGATAAAGAGCTCTGTAGGGTCATTGGGAGTATGATCCCACTGGGGAGTAGGAACTTCAGGAACAACATCTTGAAGTGGCAAAAAGGGTATCCTAAGTTGTGTAAGCACCCATAGCAAAGACATCTGAAAAGAACAAAAGATATAATATTGATGGTCTAGAACACAGGATCTATCACTGCCATTATTTAATAGGAACCTGTTCCATGGTAGAAGATGTCGGTGTTCTCATGGTTATCTCCTTGAATTTTTATCTAGTGAAACTATTGGGCAATATCCAATATGTCATGATAGCTGACTTCTATTAAGCAGTTATTGTATGACCAATTTTATGGTCAGTGCTTTGCATTTGGTGCTTGACTGATTGTACTGTTTGCCCTAATTATTGACCTGCATGTACCCATGTCCCTGTTCCTTCTTGTAACTTTGAAACTCCTTTCTTTGGACTTGCTTTGTTGCAGAACTGATGATATAATAGATCTGAGCCTAAGCCCCAATACGTTTAGAATGTCTGTGTCTCTCTGTCTGTCTCTGTGTGTGTGTGCCTTTGTCTCAGTCTTTCTCTTTCTCAACTCTGCCCAAACCATGGGAAAAAGTCCAGAATAGCCTGCTAGAGAATAAAAAAACCATCTAGTAGAGAATCTAGTTATTCCAACCAAGACCATTTTAGGCTAATATTGAGCTATCCAACTCCCAAACATTTCAGAGAACACAGCCAAGGTCAGCAAAGATTTCTATGCATCTTATAGTTAACCATACATGCATAAGTGAGTCCAGCAAAGACAGAACTGTCCAGCTAATCCATAGATTCATGAGCAATAATAAATGTGTTTTTTTTTTTAATTTTAAAACATTGAGTAAAAAAAAACCCTGAGTTTTGTTAGGATGCAGTACAGAAATAGCTAGCTGATACACATGTACTCCTCCCAACAAACTGTGAGGTAGGTGCTATTATTCATCCCCATCTTACAGATAAAATCTTTGAAGCTGAGAAAAATTACATCACTTCTGCTACATCACACATAACAAGAAACCGTAAGAGCCAGCGTTTTAATTTAGACAATCTTTCTCTAGAGCCAGAGCTCTTAACTGCTTTACTGTACTGACTGCCCATTATGGTCCAAATTCCGTGGTTAAATTTGAAATAGGCAAAGGTAGACACCTACTAAGTAGCAAAATTGAGCTGCCCAGCCAGCTCTATGTGACTTCAAACCCTCAGGCATTTTCTACTGGACTAACCCCTCCTCCACAGAAAGGAAACACTGAGAAGTGAATGTCATGGTGAAGCAATGTTGAGGTCAGAACATGTTGGCTTCTGGACACCAGGCAAAAGAGCTGTGCCCATGTTTGTAGATGTCAGGCAGCCCTAAAATTATCTGAACAGGGGCAATGCAAGCACAGGAGTATTCTTGGGAAGTTTACAAAGCAGCAGGGCCACTTTGAAACAAGCCGTAACCCAAGACTGAATTTGATACTTTGTTTCCTGCCAAGAAAAATATCTGTCTGTAGAAAGTGGTCCTCTCTTTAGCTTAAAAATAAATTCAGGATGGATAAACCTCCATAACTTCAGGGGCTGGATCAGAAAGGCCTCTTCCACACAGAACATAAACGCCAACTTTTTGGAAACTTGAAGTGTCCATATTTTTTTAAATCATAAAATATGTTGGCAAACTTTACTTCCCCAAGAACCCCTACCATGAGGTTAATCTTAATCCAGCACAAAAGAAAAATATTTACCGGAACTGAAGCCGGCAAGTTTCTCTCCCCTGTGCTATATGATATACTGACTACCCTGATTATGTGACATTTTGATGGGCATGGTAGAAAAAAAAAATGCTCCAGAGTATAAATATTAATGCTTAGGCAGTGGTTTGTGTAAACTGCATAGCAAAAACAAAAGTATAGATATAAGTTTTTCACATATTTTGCCTTGTCCACAGCATGTATTATTCACCCCACATGTTTTCCATCTTTATAGCTTGTCTGTGTGACTGGGAGCCACATTTCTCAAATATTGAATTCTCATATAAGTTTCTTTTTAATCAGAACAGAATCGGAGCTGGTTTGCAAACTGGCATTTCAAACATTAAAATCGAGCTTTAAAAGTCTTTTGTGAGTATTATGTGGTATCAAAAGGCATTCAGTGTGGCAATAATACACAGCATCAGTATATTTCTAAAAATAGTTTGAAAGCCCATTCCAAATGATGCAGTCTTCAAGAAAGAAAAATGTCTAGATACCCTTCTGGGTATCATCTGTCAGTTAGGGGCCAGTGGCCTTATTCTACTCTTTGAATCCTACAAAATGGCCCTCAGTGGTGACAGGAGAAAAGAAACTCCTCAATTCTTTGTTAGAGGTAGAAAAGAAGCTGAATTCTTCTGTACCCTGCATGCCACACTCTTCACTAATACTACCACAGTTCGTACTTTTTGTTCTTGAGCAGCACTGACGTACACACCCTCTGCTTTTTTTCTACCAACTATTTATTCTTAAGCTATGACATGTAGTCAAACTGAGGACAAAACTGACTATGACTCAGGAGAGCCATTCCTTAACCTGCTGGTTATGGTTAGCCCCTTAAGTCAGGTGGGAACTCCTGACCACTCAGCATTGGCCTTGTATAGTTAATGGCAAGTGAGGTCTGGGATGTCGTGGTCTACCCTTAGGGTCTTCATCCAACTAATCAACAGATAATTCTGGAGCACCTACTTACTTCCAGACCTTGTGCTTGGTGCTAGGCATGTAACTGTGTGGAAGGCAGCAAGATAGACATGCTCCTGGTTACCATGGGAAAGTGACAGATCACAGACAGTAAAGAAATATGTGAACAAAGGGATTTGGGGTTATAATACGTGCTCTGAAGGGAATAAATGTGGTGATATAGTAGAGGGTAACAGTATAGTGGAGGGCATCTATAAGGCGAAGGTAATAATTGGAGTTCAGATCTGGAGATAAAGCAAAGCCAGTCATATGGGGATGCACAGAAGTACCTTCCAGTGAAAAGAAAAAAAGGAAGTGCAAAGGCCCCAAGATGAGAGAGAGCTGGTATGTTTGAGGAACTGGAGTAGGTGGGAGAAGATGTGGCTGGGGAGTAGGCAGGAGTCAGATCATTTAGGCATTTACCAACTGTGGCAAGGAGTTGGGATTTCATATTACACGCAGTGAAATGTTTTTGGAGTGTTGCAAGCAGAGGTGAAACATGGAAGCAGAGATTCATAAAGAATTTCATTCCATACTCAAGATTGGGGTTTCCCTCCAACCTCTACTTTGTAGAGAAGTTCCCTATGGGGTAGACTTGTCTACTTCCTTGCTGGAGCTGGAATCTTATCCTGACTTCAGGGATTCTGCTTGCTGCCTGGCTCCCTACTTGGCTGCCCTCCTTCCCCTGATGGTCATCACTGTCTAGGTATCTCTTCTCCATTATCCTCCCATCCATTTAGCAAGCTTACATAATTATCCTGGCTATGCCTGAATTCAGTGTTCAGTCTCTTTGTAACCAGTGGTTGAAGTACTGTGAGAGTCAGCCCCAGAATCTGTATGGGTCTCTGTGCTCTTTCAGTTGGCACTGACCTGTGCCACTAGCATGCCTTTTCAAAGGGAGACCCATGAGAGAGATTCTGAAGCTTAAAATCCCCAAATAGAAATAGCCCAAAGTGGAAAACTACACAAGAGATAGCTTGTAAGCTTTGCCTTGTCAGGTCATCCGAATCTTAATTGTTAAATATGGACAGGATTGAGTCCCAATCCTAATTAGATCATTAGTTCACTAGTTCCTTTCTCTTGTTTCCTTCCATCCTTCTTCTTTTCCTTCCTTCCTTTCTTCTTTCCTTCCTTCTTTCCAGTTTTCCTTCCCTCATTTCCTTCTGTCCTTCCTTCCTTCTGTCCCATCTTCACTCTTTCCATTCTTTCTAACTCAACACTTAGAAGAATTATAGATTCCTTTAAGGGATTTATGAACATGATAATCCTGGTAATAATACTAATAATGATTATGATGATAGTAAAATAATCATAGCTAGCATTTATTGAACATTTAAATGCTACAGGAATTG
This sequence comes from Crocuta crocuta, assembly GCF_008692635.1. Classification (NCBI taxonomy): domain Eukaryota; kingdom Metazoa; phylum Chordata; class Mammalia; order Carnivora; family Hyaenidae; genus Crocuta; species Crocuta crocuta. The sequence goes on from NW_027528798.1 coordinate 2,559,073, forward strand.
AACCAAACCCCTTACATACATATAATCTCATAAATCCTCACAACTCTAATGGGTAGTGTTACTATCTCTGTTGTACATGTGAAAAACTCAAAACCTTTTAAAGGTGAAGACACTTGTCAAGGTTAAACAGAGGGCAAAGGACAGAACTGTATGGTCAAAATACAGAGGCCATATTCTTCACTGCACTTTTGGATGGCTTGTGTTGTTAAGCATGACTGATCCTGTATTCTTTACTGAGAACTCTGTAAAATATACACATGTAAGAGACAAAGCATCTTTAACTCTCATCTGGAACAAGATAGCTATAATTAAATAAAGGGCAATTGGATCCAGCAGACAAGTTGTTCTAATCTTAGCCGTCTCATAACTTTTCCCAGAAGTGCAAGTAGAAAGTCTTAACCATTTTGTCTGATGGGAAAGGTCTGGTCTATCTGGAAAGAGCCATAGTGTGTGCATGTGTGTGTGTGTGTGTGTGTGTGTGAGAGAGAGAGAGAGAGAGAGAGAGATCATTAGATGCCATGAATATTGAACCACCCCAGATCCTCAGTCACTTAGTCTGAAGTCAGTTTACAGCAGTAAGAATGTATCTCCATCAATTTCTACGTTCCCCCACAATGTCTACTACTGAGAGCCTACTTGTTTTTGTTTGTTTGTTTTCTTTTTGTTTTTTTAAATATTTATTTGAGAGAGAGAGACAGAGACAGAGCACAAGCAAAGGAGGGGCAGAGAGAAAGGGAAATGCCGAATCTGAAGCAGGCTCCAGGCTCTGAGCTGTCAGCACAGAGCCCAATGCAGGCCTTGAACTCACAACCCGTGAGTGAGATCATGACCTGAGCCGAAGTTGGAAGCTTAACCTACTGAGCCACCCAGGCGCCCCTGTACTTGTTTGAAAGTTCAGAGGTTGCTCTCTTTTCTGCTCACCTGAACCCTCCACTGATGGTGGCATTGGTGGTGTAAGTGTCAGGGAGTAGGGGACCCTTTCATTCTGACCACTCTGGCTCAAGTAGGAGTATTTTAGATTCTCTTCTGAGAGAAGAGTTAATCCAATGTGGGGCTTGTGCCAAAACCAAACTATCCATTGGACAAATACAGCCACCATAACCCTTCTTTCCTCTTCAACCCCGTTAAATAACCCCTGTCATCAGGCTCAGCAGTGTGTTGGGGGTATGACAGTATAATCACCATTAGGGGGTTGGCTTAGCAGCAGCATTTACTTTCAGAATAAGTACACCTTTGAGATGACTTCTTTATAAAAGAATGTAATTTAAAATAAAATATCCAGCAGGTTTTGTATTTTAAGCTGTAGATCATTGAAGAAACTGGTCCTATTATCATTTGCTTTCCTCTATCAAATAAGACATCATTGCACAGAGGTATTTATTTGACTAGGCAAAGTACACAGAGGCGTATATACAAAATCATTATGTATAATGGTCTCTAGGAAATTAGAGTCCGGGATGACATATTATTATGCTTTAAGAAGTCTGTGTAGCCTAGAGAATTATTTCTAAAGATGCTCACACTAAATAGCAACCAAGTCATTTTTTGCTTGTCCTGTGAGTTGTCATTTTTTGAATATATTTTTAATATGGTGATATTAGTATGTTTGGCCAAAGACTTTTCCACATAATTGAATTTTCCAGATAACTGAGACTCAGCATCTACCCCGTTGAAAATTGCTTATTTTAACTATTCTAAAAAGGAAACCATTTTTTAATGTATCACACACATCTTTGCTTTTGGAAACAGAAACACAGAAACCAGGTTAACGTTTTCTCAATGTCACAGGCTACCATTATCAACAGTTGTGACAGACTGGAAGTACTGTATTTGAAGTTATTTGATACTATGAACATATTTATACTTTGCTTCTCCTCGCCAAGAATTTGAAGCAGTTTACAAAATTATATGTAATGCAAAGGAAAAGGACAAATAATTGAAGGAATCAAGATAAGAGGAAAATACAAACTTGCAAATATGGAAAGCCAGGGAAAATATCCATGAGCAGGGAGCCTGTCTTAGTCTTCTGGCTACAAGTCAAGGAAATCCAGCTTGGAATTGTCTGAGGACAAAACAAGGAATTCATTTCTGTATATAAAATACTGCATTAGTGAGGAATGGTGAAAATGGGCTTGTGGCTAATCAGAATTAGCTCCTGAACACTGTCAGGACCCTCTCTATAGGTTTCTTTTTTTTTTTTTAACTTCTTTTTTAGTTTATTTATTTTGAGAAAGAAAGAGAGCATGAGCAAGGGAAGGGCAGAGAGAGAGAATCCCAAGCAGGCTTTGCATCGTCAGCATGGAGCCCAGTGCAGGGCTCAAACTCATGAACTGCAAGATCATGACCTGAGCTGAAACCAAGAGTCAGATGGTTAACTGACTGAGCCACCCAGACGCCCTCTCTATAGGTTTCTAATCTCTGTTTCTTTGTGCACTAGTTCCTTTTTTTTCCACTACATAAAGGGAGTCAGGTGGTTTGGCTCACAGGAAAGTGCATTTCTCTTCCAGTTCTGGGGTGGGAATCTTGGAGTAGGATTGTAATTGGCCCAGCTTGGATCACATGGACATCCTTGGACAAATCTTTCTTTGTAGAGAAGGATTTTTATTAGGATCAAACCTGTCTCATTCCAGTGCTATCTCCAGAGTTGGTTAAGTGACTCTGTTATCAGAAAATGGGAAGGGATGATGGTCAGACAAAAGCAATCACCATTATAAAAGCATTTCACATGACCTTATAAAATAGTCTGTGTTGGCTAGATTTTCATTTAAGCTTCCCAGTGGGCAAGACAAAATAGGAAACATGATTGCTAACATGATTCTCAATTTCTGTAATGCTCCAGGAAAGAGGGTGGTGGGGGTGGAGGAGACAGTAGGAAAGAAGAACCAGTTATTTTCAAAGGAAACTCAGTCTTCCTTACTCATTCCAGAAGTACCTTTCACATGGTGGTGTCTGAGCTAGAGAACCATGGAAAACCTGAAGTTCGAATGTAGATTTTAAGGCGCTCTGGTCCCAAACTCTGGGGCCTGGAATTGCATTCCCCTTTGCTGAGCACTGACAAACAATTGTGTTCCCTCACCTCTTAGTCTGCTGGATCCTGCTAGGGTCTGGGCAGCCTGCCTTTGCCAGCGTTCCCAACTATCCTCGTTGCAAATGGCAACAAAAAGAAAACCAAATGCAACATCCTGGATCCCTTTCGCATAGCATGGAATAGACATCTACATCCTGGACACAGAAATTTGCACAGAAGGAGCCACTCTGGTATGCTCAGATGTACAAAAAAGGCCCCAAGTATCCAGAGATGTGAGTAACCCCAAGGAAGCCCTGGTCGCGGCCTCAAGATGCTATTTTTAGATGTAACAAAACAGTTCCTATCAATCCAAGCACAAAGATATTCTCCCACGTTCATGATCATGAAGCTGTGGGTTAATTTGCATTCTTCTGCCAGGGAAAACTTTACCTGGCCTTTTTATGAAGCCCACCTTTATTGTGCAGGGAGGGCTGTCTGCGCTTCTGTTCCTTAGTGGCTCATCTTCTTTCCTGGTAGTTCCATGCCAAGCCACAGCCTCACAGGAAGTAGATCTGACTTCCTGAGTTAGAGATAATGCCCCAAGGCCCTGGGCGTACTAGCTCAACCAGGCTTGCATCCACTTAGCCCTCAGCCTGCCAGTTCTCTCTGTTGCCAATACTAACACCAATTACAGTGTTCCTACCCCAGACTGCCATTTGCTTGTTTCTTTATTGCTGGTCATTTTTGTGATTGTTTTGGAGGAGAGGGGTTCCTAGTTCTCTGTATTTGAATTCTTTCAATAGACAGGTAATCTGTTTTATCACCTTCAGCATGCCAAGCAGTAAATAGCACTTTCTAATTGTTTTATAGATTGGAAACCACATAAGGAGGTTTTTTAGAATCATGAATAAAGTTATAGCCCATGGGTGCTGAGCGATTTCTGAAACGTGTGTGTGTGTGTGTGTGTGCACACGCATGTGCGCGCGCTTAAAGGCTTTTGGAAATCCATTATTTCTGCCTATCTCAATCCCTTTTCACTTATTTCTAATTTCAAGAATTAATTTGGTTAAATTACTAGAAGTCTGACAGCTAAGTAAGTGACACATAACTGTTTTTACACAGATATCAAATAGCCTATGAACCATACGTTCTACACCTCTCAGAATGACTAGTGGATGTGTTTTACTGAATAGATTGGGGACCCAAATAAACTGTTCCTGTGTTCACAGTGAAGAACATCATTGCCTTTGTACAATATATTATTTGCAAAAAGAAATCTACCTGGGGCTTCTCTTTTAGAGGGGCAAGTGTGTTCTGCATGGATTTGGATTTCCTTAGATATTATTGCTTAGATGAGTCACCAGAATGCTCACATATTCTGAAGAAGGAAGGAGAGAAGCAAGAGTGGCTGCAAAGGGAGATTCATGCCCCAACTGGGCTGGGACTCATCAAAGGGCACAGCTTTCCTGAGGCTCCAGACAGCTTCTCATCAAGATGCCCTGGAACTCACCCAGCTTTGCCTCAGATGTTCCAAGCTCATTTTGGTATGTGCATTTACATCTTCTCTGCCTTCCTCAGGGGACGTGCTTTAAAGTAAGGAGATTGTGAATTTGAAGTTTTGGAGCTCATCTTACTGACACTCCTCTAGAGGAAATCATGGGGCAGAATGACAGGATCGCTCCCTAGGGTTTCAGTACATGGAAGCAAACCGTCCTTCCCGCCCCACTTCCACCCCCAATATCCATGCACCACACACACACACACACACACACACACACACACACACACACACACACGACTTCAGGAAAATCACTTACTCATCTCAGGCTTATTTATTCTCTTGTCAAAGGCGAATAGCAATGCCTGACTCTATTGGGGTGACAGGGGGGGTATGACGATTAAGTACAAAATGCCAAACATGGTGCCTGAGACATAGTCAGCAGTCGATTCTTTAAAAAAAAAAAAAAAAAGAAATATAATTGCATGACTAGATACTTTAGGGACTTGCTGAGATTCTCCTTTCTCCATGAAGGTCTCCTAATTTCTCCAGCTGAAAGTTTGTGTCCCATTCTCCAACGCTCACTTAGTATTCTGCCAGTTCCTGGGCAGACGCACCATTTATTTCTTATTTGTGGTATTTGATGTGTGTGTGTGTGTGTGTGTGTGTGTGTGTGCGTGTGTGTGCCCCGGTGTCTGTGTGTGCACTGTGTTTACATCTGTTTTCTTCTCAGACTTTTCGGTCCTTAAATTTGCCAGTCCCAGACAGGAAATGTGGCTTCATCTCTTGCTGTCTGTGCTTATACGCAGGAAGGATTAATAATTTTGTGACAAGTTTATTTATTTATCACCATGTGAGAGCTATTATTGTGTGCCAGGGTACTTACTGAGTTACTTTATACATGGCATTTTATTTAGTCTCCATAACAGCTCTAGGAAAAGGGTTTCATTAATTACATCCTTATAACAACGATTTATATAGTCAATCACACTATACCGACTTAGGCACCCCTGCTGAGTAGATGAGGAAACCAAGTTTCAGAGGGCTTAAGTGACTTGCTAGATGTCACACACCTGTGAAAGTGGTGGATCTGGGACCTAAACCAGTGGTCTGTAACTCTAATTCAGGCTCTGAAATCTAATTAACCGATTGCTCTCATGCGGAGGCCTCCAAACCAGCAGCAGTGGCATCACGAGGAAAGGTATTAGAAATGCAAATTCTTGGGTCCCCACCTCAGACCTGTGGAATCAGAAACTCTGGAGGTAAGTTCCAATAGTCTTTGTGCCACAAACCTTTCAGTTTAGGTTTGGGAACTCCTGCCCTAGATCATCAAACCAGGCCCAGGCGGAGAACTCAGGGCCAGGAGGGTGCAATGGGGGGGGGTCAGGAGCTCTGGTTCTGGTTTGAGTTCCAAGCCGAGCTCCTCTGCTTTCTCACCATGTGCCTCCAGCTATGTTTCTTGTCATTCCTCTGTTCCAGTTCCCTCATGTCTAAAGTGGCCATAATGACACCAAACCCAGGTCACTGTGAGGATGAAAAATGTTGGTAAAACATTTAACCCTATATTTGGCACATAGTAGGACTTGGTAAGTGCCATTTGTCATAATCATGATTAAACCTAAGATTACTTTTTCAACATAATTCTCAGCATGCAGAATCTCAAACTCAGAGCCTGAATTGTTTTGTTTGCTTTTTTTTTTTTAATAGAAGCAAAAATAATTCAGAGTCTGCCTTGCTTGAGCTCCTGAATTTTCCTTCTTGTGCTATGTTAGTGTTCTAAGGATTTCCAGTTGTTTACCCTTCTCCTGAATTGCCTACCCTTTCTTGAGGGGTGTGACTTACGTGCTTTTCCTAGAGAAGAGTCTGCTTAATATGATCTCAGAAGTCAACCTGGAATCTGTCTCCAAATTTGAGTCATGTACCTTGGGCATGCTTAACATGGAATCTTCTTTTACCTTACATGCAGAAAGAGGGAGAAATTATCCTGGGAGGAGACACTAACATTTATTGAGCATTTACTGAGCCCCAGACATTCTTCCAAATGTTTTACATATTATCTCATGCAAGTCTCAGTTTACCTGTGAGGCGGGTAGGAATACTGTCTGCTGTCACAGAGAAGTCACTTCTTGGAAGTCACTCAAATAAGATTGGAATTTACAAAGTCTGACTACCAAGCAAGCGTTGTTTTTTTAAATTTATTTATTTACTTTGAGAGAGAGAGAGTGAGAGAGGTAAACATGAGTGAGGGAAGGACAGAGAGAGAAGAGAGAGAATCCTACTCAGGCTCTGCACTGCCATCGTGGAGCCCAACACAGGGCTCAAACTCACAAACCATGAGATCATGACCTGAGCTGAGGTTGGACCTTTGACTGACTGAACCACCCAGGTGCCCTAAGCAAGCATTCATTTTTAAAAAGAGATCCCAGTATAATTAACATACAGTGTTATATTAGTGTCAGATCGATGTATAATATATTAATTAAACAATTCTATACATTACTTAGTGCTCAGCATGATAAGTGAACTCTTGATCCCCATCATCTATTACATCCATCCGTCCACCCACCTCCTCTCTGGTAGCCATCAATTTGTTCTATTTAAGAGTCTGTTTTTTGGTTTAACTCTTTTTTTCATTGTTTGTCTTGTTTCTTAAATTCTACATATGAAATCGTATGGTATTTGTCTTTCTCTGACTGACTTGTTTTACTTAGGATAATACCCTCTAGATCTATTAGTGTTAATTGCAAATGGCAAGATTTCATCCTTTTTTTTTGTTTGTTTGTTTATTTATTTTGAGAAAGAGAGAGAGAGAATATGAGCAGGGGAGGGGCAGAGAGAGGGAAAAAGAGAGAATCCCAAGCCGACTGCACCATCAGCACAGAGCCCAGCATGGAAATTTAATTCACAAACCATGAGATCATGACCTGAACAGAAATCAAGAGTCAGATATTTAACCAGCTGAGCCACCTCATCCTTTTTTTATGACTGAGTAACAGTCCACTGTGGGGTGTGTGTGTGTGTGTGTGTGTGTGTGTGTGTGTGATCTTCTTTATCCATTCATCTATCAATAGACACTTGAATTGCTTCCATATCTTTGCTATTGTCAACAGTGCTGCAGTAAACCTTCAAATTAGTATTTTGGTTTTATTTGGGTAAACACCCAGTAGTCCAAGCCAGCATTCTTAACTGCAACTACCTCAATGAGTTGTTGAGAGAAATAAGCAAAAATGGTTCCTGGAACATGAAAGTGCTTATTAAATATTAGTTGAAGCAAGGAATAATAATAATAGTAATACTATTAAAGACAATCAGCAACAACGCTAGAGATTTTATCATTTGTTACAGGTAGGATTGACTCTCCTGAGAACCAGGTAAAGAGATCTCTGTCTAGCCCATGAGTTCAACCAGTACTTAGAGAAGACTTCTCTCTCTTCCCCCCTGGTGAACCACTGGTGTCATTAAGAAACAGTTAACACACATCATCTTTCTTAGCTATTTTTGCTGCCTGCCATCTGGAGTGCCTCGGCTCTCTTGGATGTGTTCACACTAAATCAGCAGATGAAAGCATTAACTAATTTCTCCATTTCAGATCTGCTCATTTGGGTTACGATGACCTTTAAAACTAGTGTCATCCACCTCATAACCATGTGCCATATGTTTGATGTCAGATAATAAAGCATATTTAAACTTAGCAGTCTCTGTAACACCTTATGGCTGACTGGCAAGTAATTAATGACTTCCTTACCAGCATCTTCTGAGCTAAGGCTGACAAGGCGTTTTGTTTGCCACTTAGTGTCCGTTTGCATTGGAACCTTTTCAAACATGCTCCAGGGAGATTTCATTGTATACTGAGTTTCCCCATTCACTCTTGGCATTTGAAGCCAGGAAACTTCCTCCCAAGACACTTATTGCCATGCAAAAGAATATTCTCTATATAGAGCCCTAAGTGCTAAGTGGGTTCTCATTCATTGCTCATGGTCACCTCATAGAACAAGAGTTTCTGAGCCCACTTACATCCGCTTAGCAGACACAGAGATTAAGCATCAAAGAGGCTGAGCAATTTGCCCAGTTCATGGAAGGACTTTGATTTGAAACTACATTGCTGACTCCAAATGCTATGACTTTATTTTCATTTATTTCCTTTTTGCTGAAATGCAAGATATTATGTCTTCTTGTCATGCTCAGGGAGTCAAGCTCTGCCCTTATTCATTTCTGAATCCCATTATCTCCAGCCTCCCTCCAGTTCACCACTTCCATCACCCCAAGGGTCCATGTGGAAACAGCTGAGCAGGGATTCTGACAGTCATCTTGCCCAGGACTCCTGTCTCCTCCAACAATCATTCATTCACAGCCTTGACCAGTAAGCCGTGGCTGGATTCCTCTGTGCACCATGAGATTTATCAGAAACCTTCAATCACACTATTTTATTGACTACATATGTGGAACAAATATTTATCAATTTACACTTTCTGAACCTTAGATTTCTAGAGCCTATGCTTGATCCCAATGAAAGTAACTTCCAGTCTTTAGAAGAGGTATTCTAAAGTGATTACCTGGAAGCGAAGGGGAACCAAGGGAAACCATGCATATACTCAGCTGCCCAGGGATTCAGATACTCTACAACTCAGGTGAGACCAATTGAATTCTAACGGGAGAAGAACTGAACAGCACCATGTTCCCAGAACCTCCTACAAGTCCATGGCTCTAACTACAGAGTTAAGTGGGTTAAAGGTGACATCCCAGGCCTCTGTGTTCAGTTGTAAGAGAGTGGGAACCTCTCAAGATAAGAGAGGCAGTGGGTGGGGCGCTAGGGATGGGCAGACTAGCCAAGCAATAATGTAAGATAGGTTCCGCAATCAAAGTCACCATATCCAAGGAGGTGGGACAACCTGGGATGTGGTTCCATTATTGCTAATGCTCCATAGATTCCCTCATTGGGGAGGGTGAAAGAGTACTAATCCCAGATTTGCTCCCGGGTTAGAGCACATTATATGCCCATAGATCCAAACTAGTAGGAAAAATATGGTGCATACCCCTCTGTTCTGAACTTTCCTTGACCACTTGTAAAATAAATTATACATTCAAATAAGCAGGAATATAGAAAGGAATAAAGGAATATCAAATTAACAGTAACAATATATTTATGAATGTGTGTGTGTGTGTGTGTACACATACATATATTTTAAACAAAAGGCTTCAGAATACTTTGGTCATTTCAATGGACTTTCAGGCTATGCCTCCAGACCTCCCAGGCTATGATTTTTCATTTAACCTGTAAGAGTGATAGAGAACTTTGAGGAACCATGATGTTGCTCACCTGCCCTTATAAACCCACTTGAAATTCTGTCAAAAAAACCTGTAGTTTTTTTGTTTTAGAACTTGTCACAATTTGCATTTGTGTATTATATTGATCTCTTTAGTTGATGGGGTTTTTTTCCATCTAAAGTGGAAGCTCCAGGTAAGCAGAGACCTTGCCTATCTTGTGCTTGGGAACACAAAGAGATTATTTTACCCACAGTATCAGCCTAATCCATCCATCCTGGAGTCCAGATAAAGAGGGTCTGCTGTAGGTAATCTTCTCAGCTCTAAAAATGACATGACCATGGCCATGATCAGCAGCAAAGACATTTGGTGAGCATCAGCCAGTGGCTGGGAGTAAAAGATTAAGATGAACCACCAATAGCAAGATGAAGACTCCCAGACTGAGGTGTATCAACTTCACCTGCTTACAGTTCTTGGTTGGCTTCTCTGAAGTTCGATGTAGAAACTCAGTGGAGCAAGGCTTACTTTAGGAAAGCTCCCTCATACCTGTAGAGAGTACCTGTGGACAGAAACAGACTGACACTAAGCATTAGCCTAAGAACCTGCTGGGATTGGGAAGGGAAGCTTGATCCACAGGACTTGCCTATTCCACCCTAGACCAGTTCATAAAAGAAAATGCCTCCTCCACTTCCAGTGAGATCTTGCTTCCTCCCCCTAGGTTCATATGAAGTATTTAATTAAATCCAATCACATTGAAATGTTGCATTTGAGATTCCACTTTTCTCTTCTTCATTTGCTTTCTGGTATAAAGACGCTCTGGGTTTTATTTAGTCAGACGTCTAACTAGAAATTGAACTTTTCAGAAAAGATAAAAAATAATGATCATCTAATTCCCTATTTTCTACAGAGCCACTTAACTTTCAAGTGCTCAGTACTAATCAATAAAAGCCTTTCATCACAAAACCCAATAAGCAAGATCAAATTCAAGGGAAGTGCTCAAAAGAGAGCATGGTTGGCACCCAAACCATTTTGTGAGGTCAGAATCACTTTTCCACATGAAGCTAATTCCTACTTATGGCCTGAAGCCATGCCACCTCCTGCTCTCTGATCTCTTGCTTTCAAAAGTTGAGTCCACTGAGTGTCCTGCTGCGAACACAGGGTCTACTATGATCAGCATCTAGTGAAAATCTAAAACTGGAACCGACACCAGATACATTGTGTTACCTGCTTGGTGCCCAATTCAAGGGCTGCTTCTTATCCAGGAGAACTTGCACCCATTGGTTTAGAGAAGAAAGCAGATATGGAAAGCAATGTTAAGATTCAGTCTCTGATGATGTTAAGGTGGCATTTGGACCAAGATTTTCTGGGCTTGTTCCCTACACCTCCTTCCTTTTCTCTCCCCTCTCCAGGGAAGATGAAAGCATGAGGAATAGGAGAAACAAAAGTGGAAGAGCCCAACTGAATATTTGGGCTGGAACCCCAGATCTGAGTACATAAACCTCTGGTAAGCTGAATTGCAGTTCAGGGTCAATATTAGCTTTTCCTACCACCTTAAAATCTATCCTTTGACTGTTACTATCCTACATTTAGTCACATAGAGAGAAAGGACAGAAGAGTGAGAGAAAAATCTGCTAGCAAATGTAGACTAATCAGTTAACTGAAATGTGTTCACTGATAGTAGGAGTCAACTATTTCTTCTATTGAAATAGTTAACTGACATTTAGACTCAACTCTCTTACTTCTATGAAGATAACTTTCCTATAATATAGGTGGAACTTAATGAATACTTGTTAATTTCTGTGTGCAGGTGTGAGAAAAAGAGAATGAAATTATATGTACACAGATATATTCCTCTCATAAACTATTTTAACCCAAATTGGAAACACATTACCACAACTAAAACATTAATAATTCCTTGAAGCATATCCAAAGCACAATTTATTGTTAAATAGATTTTTTTCTTTATTTACTTTCTGTATTGTATTTAAAAAATACTAGCAAAGGTTGTAGAATTTTGCTCTAAGTAAGAGATTTTATTATCCCTGGATATCAGCACAAATATACATAGGTAGAAAACTGTTGAAATAAAAGTAGTATCACCAAATGAACAACAGTCCAGTTAAAGGTCAGATGTCAGTATAATATTAAGAGCAATATAAATACTTGTGGAATTGTTTTAATGTTTATTCCAAGAGAACTCAGAAATGGGTTATTGAGAATTCCAATACAAAAGTCCTAAAAATTATTAGCTCCTAGGCTACTTGGAACATTTTTCTTTCTTCAGATCAGGTCTAGAAATCAAAGTAAAAGAAATCGCTCATGTCCAAAGACCTCACTCCCAAAGGCACTGCTTGATTAGGAGAACAGGAAAAACCAATGGCTTTGGATTGAACTTACCCGTGTGAATCCACTCACCATTGAACATTACAGCCCATGCCAAGGAGGCTGTGAGCAGTATTTCAGTGTACTTTTAAGATGACCAAAATATTCCTGATTGAAATATAACACAATAATTTTACTGCTTTCCTTCTAGAACCTGAACTTAGGAACCAAATAACCCACATTTCCCCCAATATTGACATTTCATGAAGGAAAATTCTAGGACTCCTACCCACCAGAAATCAAAATATGATCCTTCTTACCTCATTAGCCTATTTACAATAGCAAGGTTACAAATTCTTGAATTATAAAACATCACTACACCAGCCATCCTGCATCTACCCCAGAGGCCAACCAGAGGTTGCTCTTCCAACAAATGCCCATTAAATTGTATCCACTTATTTGGAAAGAGCATCACTGTTGTCTGGAATTGGGGACTTTGCCTTGTTTGTTGAGTAGCCTCCAGGTCTTCCCATGCATCAAATGTTTATTAGTGAAAAATAAGTGAATGAAAAAGTGAATTAACTTAAATTTGGTGGGAAGGTTAGAAATCCTGGAAACAAACAAAAAAGAACATGTCCCTTTCTAAGAAAGATTTTGGCATTTTATTTTGGACAAGTTTAGATCTGGATGGCTTGGTGTTGTAACTGTGGGCTACAGTTTCCATCATCTACTGTAGAGAACTCCTCGCTTTACCTGATCTTATTTTGACTTGAAATGTTTCATGACAGGTTTATGGCATTCATTTCCTCCTCTTGGGTACCTGGTCCTTCTATGTGTTTTCTTCAGAGAATAAATCAACTTGCTAGAGCCAGACAGACAGAGTATCGGATACATGACCATAAGAAATGATCTTCAGCAAACAGACTATGAGGAATTGTGGCCCACTGTGGAATACCCACTCTGCCAGGTTTTAATGCTAAAAGTCACCAGAACACATAAGTAATCAGCTTTTAAAAATAAAGGAGTTTTAATTAAATGATTTCTCAGAGCCTTATTGCTGACACCGTCACTTCTATTTCTAATGGATTTTGAGACTTGTTGTTCAGAAGTTAATCCTGTTAATAAGATTCGATTTTCTTTTTGCCTTAATAGTGTACTTTGAAATACTTACGAGGAAGCGAGGGCATATGTGTTGTGCTAGACTGCTGGGGTTCTGTGTGTAATCTTAGCAAATGAGACTAAGAGGAGAATGGAGATAAAAAGGGGAAAGATTGACTTTGCAATTTAGAAAAGAAAATAGGCTGTTGTTTCCTTCTGTGGGTCCAGTGCAATTCTGTTCAATCTGCGTTGCAAGTGTTACAGTCAATGGCCTTTAACCTGAAAGGGATCAGCCGACTCCCTTCTAACAATCTGGCTGCTTAATAACTGCATAAATGGCTGTACATTTGATTAAAAAAAAAAAAAAACAGTTTCCTGGCACAAAGTAGACCTGCCCGCTCTCCAGATTTTCTTCTGATGAGATTTCCCTAATGAGCTTTAATATTCTTTTATGTTTAAAACCTTTTTTGACTATGTTAGAGATATAAAATCTATGGCTCTTATATAGAATCCAGACACACTTTTGTTTTATGTACTCTCATTCATCATAGATATACTATTAAGAATCTACTATGTGAGGGACACCTGGGTGGCTCAGTTGATTAAGCAACCAACTTGGGCTCAGGTCATGATCTCGTGGTTCATGAGTTCAAGCCCCACATCAAGCTCTGTTCTGACAGCTCAGAGCCTGGAGCCTGCTTCAGATTCTCTCTCTCTCTCTCTCTCTCTCTCTCTCTCTCTCTCTCTCCCCCAACCCCCCATCCCTCTCAAAAAAATAAACATTATTTTTTTTTTTTTAAATAACCTACTATATGCAAGATAGTGGATAAAGAATTCAAAAGCCAACCAGAATTTCATTTAGCTATTTGAGAACAACAGTGGAAAGGGAGGCCATGTCAGGTGAAGGCCTGCTGTAAGTAAAGACTTTGTTATGTCATAGGGGAGGCAGGCTTTGAGGATGAGTCTGCATGATCGGACACAGTGTTCATAAAGGGGAGTATCTGGAAAGCAATCTGAAAGTTAATCTAGAGCAAAACGGTAAAGCTCTTGAATGCCAGGCTAAGGAAACATGGGCTCACTGTAGACAGTGAAAAATGCTGCATTTTGGTAGGGAGGGGAGTAGGTGAAATTTATTGTCCAGGCTAGTGCTTGAAAACACAGTGAAAGTTTTGAATTAGGGAATATTTTCTTACGCTTTAAAAATATTGTTTCCTAACTTTCCCAGAATTATAATATATCTGGTTATTGTTGATGCTCTACTGAACTGAAAAATTTTATTAATATTTGTGGTTTCATTTTATAAAATTATCATAACTGATGGATTTATGGTTCTGAAACAGTAACCAAATTTTAATAATGAAGCCATTAATACATACCTAGGCTTGAGGGTATGATATTTGTGACAATGTAATATTTGCTCTGAAAGTAGGAATCCCCAAACTAATATATTTATATCTCCATGTAAGTTGCACAAATGTCTCCCCAGCTAGCAGCACATTGTGTTGTCTTGACAATGAGAGTTCTTCCACTGATGTTGGTGCTTTCTCCCTCTTCGCAGGGAAAAAAGAAAAAGGATATTTAAAATATAAAAGAAATTAATTATCAAGGTGATCTGAGAGACTTAAAAAATAATTTAAGAAGGAATTTCAATTTGAAAAGCTCAGTGTTCCTGGTGCTTCTCTGCAAAGGCTTCAGCGTGTGTATGTGGGTTTCCTAAGACTCACTACTGCATTTACATTTAAATGAAAATATAGACATACGTGTTTGACAAAGACCATATACTTATGCTCCTTAAAACCCTTTTTTCATAAAAGAAACAGAAAACATCCTGCTATGCCAATACACCAAGATACCAATTTATTCTTTGTGGAAAAAATAGCATATTATGCATCAGTCTAGAATATTTATTATTTACTTTTCATTTATTTGTCTATCTCTTTATATTTAATTTATTCATTATTTTGCTGGACAGACATATATGCTAGGAATCAACCTCCTGAAGAAATAAATGGCTGAGGTGTATATTCCTTTAATTACTGATGGTGAAAACAGAGAAAACTTTGAGGTTTGTTTTGACTACCCTCCATTCTCCTGACTGCCACCATTTTTGTTTCCATGAAACTGTGACCCACATGGTCACTTGACTTACCCTAAATTCTGCCCCCAAGTGACAGTACTGGGATTTGGAATTTTGTCTCTTGACTCCTCACCAGTGCTCATTTTTGACATGTTTCTTTCTTACTCACTTAAGATACTCAATGAGAGAATGTCAATAGCATGTGAAAAAGATCTTATCCATCCAGGATCTTTCAGCTTGTCTTAAGCCAACCAGTGTCCTAGGTTGGGGATGACATGAACTGGGGGATGTGAACAATTAGTACTGATAAAAGAACTAATTCTGAAAAAGTCAGAGTACATAATTACTTCTCTAGCATGTGTTCTTTTGTTCTAAGTCTAATTATTCAATACAGGCAATACCATAGTATCTGTATTACTATCTGTATTTCTATCATGGGAGACTTGAAGACATGAGTTGCTTGTCTAATAGCACACAGCTTGTAAGGTTCTGTGCACAGGTTTAAACCCAAGTAATTCTGAAATCAAAGTCCATTGTTGTCTCTATGATGCTTGAGCTAACTCTCACTGCCCAAAGGACTATAGCCAGAATCTGATAACTACCTATCCCTTTGCACATCTTGTTCCTTTGGCTTCTAAACTTCATATTGATAAAATATAACAACTGATCAAAGTGTAACGACCATGTAGGATAGTAGAAATACTTATTTCCACTTAGAGCCTCTGGGGTCTTCAATTTTAAGTATCAAAGCAAGACTTCCAGGCATGACACAATGATCTACCTGAAATGACTGATGCTACAATGTTGGTATAAACCACTTTGAGAAACTCCTAAATTACTCTCCCGAGTCAAAGGACTAACCACTCTTCTGGAGGGCCTTAATTATAGTTGAGCAACTACTTATTTTCAGTCCTTTGGGACCAAGTTCACCCAAGCCCCTTATTTTTCCAAGACACAAAAATGTTTCCATGAATGTGATTTTCTCAGTTTTGCTTATTTATTAAATCTATTATTATTTATTATTTCTCTACTTATTAAAAGGAAAACAGCTGTTTACAAAACTGGTGAGGTAGACACTTGGGTGAGAGAAAGCTGTTGTTTGTAAAGTGTCTAGAACTCAGATACTTGGGTAGATGTAAGTTTGCTTCCTGCTTGATGTCCTAAGGAAGGCACAGGGCAGACACAGATTCCAAGGAACTGAATTGGAATTCCAGTCCAGTGGCTCATCAGCTGCTGAGTGACTTCAAACTGAAACTAGAGACTTGGCAGAAGTGAGTTTCAAAGGAACAGAGATCAAATGTTGTCCACTGTACACTTAGGGATAGATGCCTGATTGGCACTTGGAGGCAAAGTTTTCTATAGAAGAGTGGAAGTTGATATGAGTATTGGTCAAATCCTTGCCAGGTTGAGGCCAAACGAGAAGAGGCCGAGCCAACTCACAAAGTTTTCACCAGGAGGCTTGCTGTCACTGGTTCAATTTCCTTTTGAGCTGTCTTAGAGGCACCATTAAGCATTTAAAATTTACTAACTGGTGGCCATTTTCAGCAGTATTTCCCTCAAGGCTGTAAACTCCACAGGGACAGAGAGGAATTCTGCTTTCTCCCTTGCCATGCTCCAAACTTAGTTCATCGGTTGGCACCTGACAGGTATGCCCTAGAGGTAATGGTTACAGTTATTACTGAAGGTATTTCTATTTTCCATATTCAGATTTCTGTAAAGGACTCAGATAATTTTCCAGAGTCACTGCATTCTACCATATTGGCTTCTATGTTTGCATTTGTTTGGATCTTATTGCTGCTTTTCAGTTTTTACTCACTTTTGTCTCATGGTTCTTAATTCCTATGAGAACCTGATTCTCTTTTCCTATCCTGTATCTCACATCACCCTCCTTGATTACCCTTATGTCCTCCCACAAGAAACGCTATTGTGTGAGCCTCATCTTTCTGGATGCTGGGTTGCTGAGTGACTAAGAAAATGCGTGTAAATTATCCAGCACACTATTCAAGATGTGTCTATTCACTGCCACACCACAAACCTGGATTAATTGTGTGCTCAGTAAACTCTTCTGATGGGACAAGTGCAGTAGTTACCCTTCCCTCAGCCTGAGAAGTGGGGTTGGGAGAAAGAAACCTGTGGGTTATGACTTGCTGTAGAATTTTCCTGGGCTGTTTATGAAGGTGAGATCTAGAAGTGAGGAGTTGCTCTGAGCACAAGACAAAGTAGCGATGTGTACATGCTGAAGTCCGCCTGTACTCATTTACAACTGAGCAAAAATGTCATTTGCACTTAAAACAGAAGAACAGTGCAAAGCTGAAATTTATTTCACTGAGAAAGAGTAAAAAAAAAGATATTTGGACAGACACAGACATAAGCAAAACCTCATGTTCCCAGTGGCCATGAGCCTATGTGATTCATAAGGTCAAATTTTACAATTACAAACTTTGCATAGGTCACTCCTTTGGCTTGGAAGATAATTCTTTCTGAGATGTGTTCTCTCTTCTACCCTAGCTCTAGGTGGCCTGTCACACTCTTTAGGTGCAACATTGCAATTCAGCAGTGTAAGAGATTCTAAATTCAACCTAAGCTTTGGCAGAATTAAATGTGCCTTAGCTAACTCCAAATCAAAGTTGGTTTTCCATTGTCCCTTTCTGATATTTGCCACTTGAGAGGAAAATGAACGTGTGAATGACTAAATTCATCTATATACTGCAAAATGGACTAATCTCACCTACCTCTGTATATGAACATAAAAATAGATAGCCTTCAGAGTCCATAACAAAAAAAAAGTAAGTGATATAAAAAGAAATGTATGGAATCAAATTATGTGCGATATGCATGTATCAATTCAATCCATAGTTGAAAAGCTGAATGTGCTTTCTGTAAAGTAGGATTTAGTCAAGCAATACAAACTTTCACTCTCGGAAGATTAGACTGGCCGTATTGTTGAAACAGGGCCTGGCCCTGAAACTGAAAAGGAAGGAGAGAGATTAAGAAAAATAGGGTTAAGACAAGATCCTAGTGGAGAGAAAAGGACAGAGTATTCCTGGGCAGTGGCTCAACAGTTCATTCTTAGTACTGCCCTTGAAGTGACCTTCCTGAGTATCTGTTGTCATCTGTTAAGGCTCCTGTTTAGTAACCTTCTTTGTTTCCCTAAAGCTCCGAGGGAAAGGGCAACCTGATGACTTGGCAGTCAAGATGCTCCCCAGCCGGTCCCAGTTTTATTATTTATTATGGCGTCCCTGTACATGTTTTATTATTCCTCCTTTCCCTCTAAAATCGAGTACACATCCAGTCTTTATTATAGCTTGGCTCCTATGGAATTGAATTATGGGTGTCCACTCAGCTTCCCCTTCTCCTCCTGGTGTCTGCGTTAGCCCATCCTTAACCATCTAAGTCCCATTCACCCTTCCTCCAAGGTTCAGAATGGGTCCTCTTTAGCTTGAAACTTGTCTTGCCCTGGACCCTCCCATGTGAAATCCTGGAACACCGTATGCTTTGCATGTTTAGGGAGGCATACTGGCCAAAAGTTTGAGTTGTGGAGTCATCCACATCTTGGTGACTCCTCCCTTTCTAAAGCACCTTGGAGTGCTGACTTATCCAGCTTAACATCAGTTAGCACTTCTTGAATATGGAATGGTAGTACTGCAAGTCTTACAACATGGTTATGGAAATTAAAAGATAGTGTAAACAAAGACTCATAGCATATGATCAATAACAGGGTTCGTAAGTTCTTAACCCAGCCTTACGTACTGGTTCTGAACTGAGCCTCCTTGAAATCCACTGATAGTTCTGAGGAGCCCATCAGTGTTAGCAAGAAATTCATTAGCGGTTCATGGAGCACTCCCTTAAAATACACTTTAGGGAGGATTTCTCTTTGCAGATAGGATCATATGGGAAATTTACTGAAATGACACATTTATCCGCCCTCCATTTCCACTGATTATGTGTGTGAGGTGGACTAGGAGAGGCCCAGGTATCTGTACTTTTAACAAATAGTTCTGCTGCTTCTGATACAGAAGTGGAGGGAACACATTCTAACAAACAGAACCTTGAAGAGGAAGTCCTTATTCTAAGATTAGGAACTCAAAACACTGTATTTAGGATTGTTTGACATTTACACTTTTTATTGTTATACCAAGCCTTTGCATGCGTCATTGTATTGATATGTAATTCATATAGAGAGAAATACACAAATGTAATATTTTACATATATATTTAATTATGTGTATGTATCTGTGTCTAACCACTACTCAGATCAAGACATAGACCACATTTCCATTCACCCAAATTGTTTTCTTATATCTCTTGCCAGTAATATCCACCCCAGAGCTAACCACTATCTTTATATTTATCATCATAGCCTAGTTTTACCTGTCATTTAACTTCATATAAGAGGAATAATACATTATGTATTCTCAACATTACATTTGTGAGATTCACCCCTGATGTTGTGACATGATATACATTAAATCTCTCAAACATGCTCTCTCCCTTTTCCCCAATGAAAGCTACCTTCCTCAGCAGTATTGGAATTGCCTAGAGGAACCGACCTTTCTGATTCTTGAAAACCACAGCACACAGACTGAAAGTTCCAAGCTGACTCACTGAACAAGTTTCAGATGTGACCTTTTTGAAATGCTGCCTCCTCTGACACAAGCACATGTTTTCCAATCCAGGCCAATACTTTACATTCAATCCTGAGAGTAGGCACGAAGGGGGATCCATGTCCTGGGCACCATCTATAATTAAAGATGACATTTTTCTGAACTTAGAAAATAAACAACAACCTGCTGAATGAATCAGAGCAGAGAGCACCGCTGATTAAATCAGCAAAAAAGGAGCAGCCCCATTTCAAATCATATACCCCTTGAATTACATTGGTAATTTAGTGTGTCGTCTGTTATTCAGCCAATTTTATAGAAATTATAGAGAGATTCATTCCTAATTAAGAAGAATCTGATGGTTGGGCTTGACCCAGTTAAATTCTTATCTTTATGACATCAATCTTTTATATGCTTCCAGAAGCCTTGGCAAAGTCTCCAATTTTATAAGTAAAAATTAATTAATTGGGACATTAAATGTGAAAGATGCTTTTATCTTTTCCCTGGTTCATGCCTTCACAACAGAATGCAATAATTAACAGTTTTATTCAAATATATAAAATGATTCCTTGAAGATTTCTAACCACTTCAAGTACTCCAAATATCAAGTGATATAATGTCAAGATATCAAAAGACAAAGGAAAGTGAATCTTTTGGAGATATTTTATCAAGAGCGTTCTCTGTAGTAATCACTTACACTGGGGTAAAGACTGGGTGGCCCAATGTGAAGTTGTCTTGGGACCAAATTATACTGCAAAAAAAAAAAAAAATTCCAACATGATTTTTGGTTTTAAAAAAAGTGATTTTTGTTGTTTTTAAATTTTCTTTTTTAAAAAAGTTTTTATTCCTTATTTTGAGAGAGAGAGCGAAAGAGAGAGAGCAAATGCTCGGGGCAGAGAGAAAAGGAAAGAGAGAGTCCCAAGCAGGCTCTGCCCTTTCAGCAAAGAGCCTGACGCGGGGTTTGAACTCCAGAACCGTTAGATTGTGGCCTGAGCTGAAATCAAGAGTCAGATGCTTAACAGACTGTGCCACCCAGATACCCCTATTGTTGTTTTTGTTTAGGATTTCAAAGCTTTGTCTCTGGAAAGTCTTCATAGCTAAACTCACCCAATATGAGTGCTCATAAAGTAAAGACTCATCCTGCACCTTGAAATTGTGATTTGAATCGATTGTCAAAAAATTAGTATTTGCTTATCCATATAGGTTCCATTTGTTTATTTGCCTGTGATTCATCACTACTTCTTCAAGTATGGCTCATTTGGAAGAAAACAGTTAAGAAGACTATACAAACTCCAAGAGGCCAACAAGGACTCCTAGTCGACCGAGTATTGCCTCTCAAGAGTTTTGTTGGCCAACCTGAAAAGAGGCCTCAGGTGGTATGCCCCAGCACTGTGACCTGGCTGAAAGTTTTATTAAAAATGTGGGAGAAGCTGGAGAAAATGAACTGATCCTTTCAAATGAACTGACTTATTCTGATAACATGAAATGAATAAAAACAAGAAACTGAGTGGACCAGAGAGAACCAGCTTGTAAGTTTGAGAAAGGATGGTGGCAGGCACTGCAATACACTTGTTCATAGATTCTACTCTTTTTCTTTTTCACATATTCTTCCTTTTCCCCAAAAAGGGGAAAGTGGAGTGTGAGTAGGAAGATTACTTGCTCCAGATCACACAACAGTACATATTAGAGTTGATGGATCTGCGGGCCACAGATTCTTTGGCACACCTCTTATTGATAAGTGGGGTCTATGTCCTTGCCGCTTGAGTCTGAATCAAGCTTTATGACCTGTCAGTCTATGGAGAATGGTGGAAGTGCTGCAGACCTGGTTAGGAAAGGCCATGAGACTTTTGACTGGCTCCTTTGGGTTACTCGCTCTTGGAACCCAGCCACCACACTGTGATGAAGTTAAAGCTCATGGAGAGACCCATGTTGAGAGAAACCGAAGCCACTGGTCTGACCCATAGTCCCAGCTTCCTTACCAGCTAACAGCACCAACTTACAAGCCATGTGAGTGAGTTGTTTGAAAGTAGACCCCCCAATCCCTTAATTGAGTGTACCTTGCTGAAGGCAACTAGAAATCCTGAGTGTTCACTACCAATTTCATGAGACTAAACTCTAGGCAAACAGGGTTTGGGCCATTAACTTGAATTTTTCAGTTGAATTCACATTGTGATGGGTTAACCTGAGGGACCCAGCTGCTGTAAAACATTTGTGATTGGAATCAACTGAAGAACAAGCTCAGTAGAAAGTACATGTGGGTCTTTAAATGATGAGGGCAAACCTCATTCCATCCTGACCACAGCTAGAAGAGTATGCTCAGTTTGGGGAATCATGGTCAGGAAAACCATGAAGAAGCTGACCAGTATCCTGGAGAAGACAAGCAAATGATGAATGCTGTGCCACGTATGTCCTGTGTGGAAGAGATGGTGGTGCCATTGACATCCAGCCAGCCAGAAAGAGTGAAGTATGGATCAAAGGTCAAGGACAACAAGCAAGAACCAGGACAAAGATCCAGTGATCATGTAAGGAAAGAACATCCACTTTGAAGCCAGATGGCCTGGCTAATCATCCTAGCTGTGTGGTTTCTGGAGAGTCCTACACACCCAGACCATGAACTCAGTTACAAAAGGAAAGGATGGGGTGCCTTAGTGTCTCACTTGGTTGAGCATCTGACATTGACTCAGGTCATGATCTAGTGGTTCATGAGTTTGAGCCCCACATTGGGCTCTGTGCTGACAGCTCAGAGCCTGGAGCCTGCTTCGGATTCTGTCTCCTTCTCTCTCTGCCCCTCCCCCACTCACACTCTGTCTCTCTCTCAAAAATATATAAACATACCAAAAAAAAAAAAAAAAGGAAAGGAATGATCTCTACCTCCTTCATAGGCCTATAGGTACAACATTAGGATTATTGAAGATAATGTGTAGAAAGGTACTATGCATGGAAGACCCTCAATACTATTTGCTGCTAAACTCAGGAATTTAGACTTTGGCTTTATTTTAAAAGGAGATGTCCACCAATGGAATGCCTTACCTTGGAAAACAGCAAACCTCCTATCTTAGTTTTCCTTCAAGGGCTGGATGATTACTCATAAAGGATATCAGAGAACATTTGGCCATCTGTGAGAGGCTGACCACAGTGTCCTCTAACTTCCTTTTGGTCCTTAAGGGATTGCACTGACAACTTCCTTCAGAAGCTCCAATACTATCTCCTTTACTTGCCCTTCCCCCATCCTAGAAGCCCAGAGTGGTCCACCTCTCAATAAGCACTAGCTTTGCTTTAGCATAGGACAAATCCTCTGGAGTTCCAAGTTCCATGGCCAGCAGGCCACTCACATTCACAATTTGAAGTTGTGCATTCAGCTCTCCTCTCCCCCCTCCACTACCAGTACAGAGCATCTTGGCTGAGATTTAAAATATTTTCAAAATTCATGTATGCAGAAAATGTTGTCTATCAGACAAATGTCTGTACATGAAAGCAACTATGAACGTTTAATATTCTACACCAAATGTTGAAACCAAAATTCAAGGGCATTTTGTACTTTGAATCGGAGATGTTGTCATGCCTCTTCTTCCCTCTTCTACTTTTGTGTTGAGAATTACTGTTAAACAGGGGGCAGGAGCTGTTTGTAAGGGGATTCAGTTTAAATTTAAGCTTCATGACTTACCAGCTCTGCAACCTTGAGCAAGTCATTTAACCTCTCTGAACTTGAGTCTCCATATACAAAATGAAAGTAATAGTATTTACCTCTGGGGGATGTTGCGAGAATTAAATAAGATGAAATGCGTGCTGGTGCCTGCAGCAAGTAGGAAATTAATACATGTTAATGTATTAATTTTTTCTCACTCATTGATTTCTTTGGGCTGTTTTCATGAAACTGAAAAGGAGGCATCATTTTTTCCCATCTTTGTCTCTCTCCCTGAGACGGACATCTGAATTTTGCTTTGTCAGGAGAAATACGAGAGGTTTGAGTCTTCATAGAGGAGAGAAATTTAACCCCCTTCACTTGCATTGTTTTGTTTGTTTGTTTTTTAATTTCTATCCTGGATGCTGTGGCTGTTAGTTTCCCATCTAAAGGCACATTCTCTCTGAACCGCTTAATATCAGAACCCCAATTTTTGGCAGGGCACTTTGCCTTGTTGGGGAGGAAAGCAGGGGAGCCAAATGCTGCCATGCATTTGTGTTCTGGCTCAAGAGGTGTATACAGGAATGGTGTAGACCAATTCATACTTAAAGAGAGCCAACTCAGCTGGGGATGCCTCCAAATTGCTCTTCTTGCCTGTCCTCCTTCCAGCTTGAACCTCGCCCTTGCAAACTGCAGCACCAGTACCAATCCTGGATCTTAAAGTAACCTTGAAGACATGATAGAGCAGGAAGATAAGACCCTAGGTCTCTGTGGACCCACAGACAGGAGCCACCATGACATTTTAACTTGTCAGTCTTACACTTCTTTCACTTGGTAGAGAAATGAGGCTGTATCTTGGGTTTAGCCACTGCTATTGATTTTCCCTCTTGTTTGTAGCCAGCTCTAATGCTAACCAAGAAGCACAGTGTGTGTGGGGAGGTGGGTGTTCCAGGGAGAAGAGTGTTGGAAACAAAGGTTCCTGATCCACTTTCCCTAAAAGGAGTCAGCCAGCTTTTCTCACAGGAGGTGGCACAGGTGGGAGCGTAGTAGCAGTATAGTTCTGTGTCACAGAGCAGAACAGTCTGGGAGAGGCAAACAACTACCTTTATCAAGAATTATCACAGGGTGTGGAGATCACTGTGGATACCATCAGTGTATAGATCTGGGGCAATTCCTCTAGCTTGAATTGAGAAAAGGGGGTCCAGGAAGGCCTTACCAGGAAGGTGTCTGTGCTCGGTATGGCAGGATAGTGGGCTTCATTGATGAAAGCCACATTGAAGAAAGGACCTGCATTCCAAGGTCTGCAGCCCTGACTGACACGCCCCATACCCCGTGGCTAAGTACCATGTCATCACTAATAACTTCTCCCCAGTCTTGATGTTTGTTCACATCTGCCACAATTTAAATCTGGCTCAAAGGCCACTCAAAATCCCAGCCACTCTGTCAGTGTTGGATACAGACAAGTGAACACTCAGGGAAATCTGCATGTGGTAATTACCAGTTTAATCTCAACAGCCTTGTGATTTGGGAAGCACTCTTCCATGTAACTATCAAATTAGCTGGAGAATTTCTCCCAGAGATCCCATGGTGAGTAGAGGCAAATGCTTAGGGCATAGTGACCAGGCAGAGAGGCTCCAAGCACCCTCTCAAGATGGCAGCCCAGCACTCAACAGGAGAGAGTTTGAACCTCATTGTCAAGAGGGCTAGTACCCTGAGAGGTGCAATAATGGGTTCAGTAGGTAATCAGGCAAGATTGATCAACTCTTTAAGACATAACAGATATATAATTTTTACTACTTGCCTTTAGGGATGAACAGGAACATCAGAGGAAGAAAGAGTTGAGGTTGACATTTATCAAGCACCTACTATATGCCAGACTATTATTTTATACATTTAACACATATTGTCTTATTGAATCATCACATTAACACTTTAAAGGATATAGTGGAACCCACATTATGTAAATGAGAATTTCCATTACAAAAGGATTATGAGAATCCACGATTATGTAAGCTTGCCCAGGGTCACACAGGCAATCAAGGATTTAGGATTATTTAGGATTTAGGATTCAAGTCCAGTGTACCTGCTTCCCCTACCCAAACTCCACACTGTCCCCTCACACCAAAGCGCATTCCGTACAAGGCTCCCGATTCGAACAGGCAGAGAGACCACAGTTTTATGAGGGAAGACAGGATGGAGGGGAGGCTAATAATGATGATGGACTAGCTATGTTTCTTGGTGTTCCTGTACCTGGAGCTGTGGCGATTTTCCCTGGTGGAGAACAGCGACCTGACAAGACATATTCACGGGAGATGTTTTATATTCCCTTCCCAAAGGGACAAATGTAGCTTCTGGTCTCTAACTAGGAGAAATAATTATGTGTATTTCCTGTTTGTCCTCTGCCCAATAACGTTTGCCAAGCTGTTTGCTAATTACCCCAGAAACAACGGGTCCTCAACAGAAACTAAAAGGTGATGTATTATCTAGGTACCTTTTCACTCTGGGTTAGAGAAGAAAAGAGAAACAGACCGTATATCCTCAGTTAACGGGCAACCAAACAGATGACTTGGCAGA
Organism: Crocuta crocuta; assembly: GCF_008692635.1. Lineage (NCBI taxonomy): Eukaryota > Metazoa > Chordata > Mammalia > Carnivora > Hyaenidae > Crocuta > Crocuta crocuta. Next base: position 2,585,134 of record NW_027528798.1, read on the forward strand.
GAGCAAAAGAAAGGACAAAAAATACCCTCTCTCTGCCACAGGAAATACATAAACCAAAACAAAACTCAGTATCACTGTCAAATGCTCCTGGATGCTCCCCTGAAGGGTCAAACTCACACTCCAGGTTGGCTATGTTATAAACTTGAAAGCTTTCTTTCCTTTGCCCCTAAATTATCCAGAGTTACTTCATCTCTCTTCCTCAAAAGAATCTTGACAACCCCTTCAGCACCTGGGAGATGGCCAGGTACAGCAGGAAGAACATGGAATTTCAAATCATTAGACCGGAGATTAGATCTGGCCCCTCCACTTACTACCTGTGTAACCTCAGGCGAGTCATCCTTAGGAATCTTACAAGACTGTTGAGAGGAGCAAACAAGAAATATGTATGCGTGAGCATTTTGCAAACTCACAGGCACTCTGTAATTTAAAAGGAAAAAAGTAAACATTGATGGGTCATATCATTAAGATATAGAAAGTAGAAGTCACAGTCACAGGAGAATGGTAATGGCAAATAGAATCACATTCCCCATTCTGAGCACCTACTAATTGCCAGGTATTATCTCCTTCCAGGGAGATAATATTTGCATGCCCATTTGACAGATGAAGAAACTGCCATTCAGTTAAGGTGATTTACTCATGGTTGCAGAGCTGGTAAATGGCAGTTTGGATTCAGTTACTAGTTGGTCTGACCCCAAGGCCCAAGTACCTTTCCACAGTACCACATTAGCATTTTCATCAAAATTCAAATAAAAACTCAGTATCAGCTGATACCAGTGACATATCATGAAAGAAATATAGCTGGGTGCCATTGGCAGTGCTCAACAGCTGGCTCATCTCCTGACTGGCACAACACCCAGACAGAAGTTGGGACTGATTGCTCTCAGTTTGTCTGTCTTCTGTCTCAATGCCACTCTTTGGAGTTAAGTCACCTCTGCCCAGTGTACATGGAAGGAAACTAACAAGCATATTGGAGAAAGAAGGCAACCTGTGATTGAATTCCGAACTTTTCTTCTTTCCACATGCTTTGCAAGTTGCTCTATTAAAATTCTCAGCTGTAAAAGCCATTCATTTTATACAAAGACAAAATGAGTGCATGTGAAAATTGGTGACTTCTGAGTCACTTCTGTGGACTGGTTATTGTATTGTGCCAATATCAATTTCCTGCTGTTGACAATGCACAGTGGTTCTGTAACATGCCACCATTGGAGGGGGTCTGGGGGACGTGTACATGGGGTCTCTCTATACTATTTTTGGAACCTAATATATACTCTTTCATGTTACTTTCCCCCTTTGTTCTTTTTTTTTTTTTTTTTTTTTTTTTTTTTTTTTTTTTAATGTCTATTTTTGAGAGGCAGACAGACAGAACTCCAGCAGGGAAGAGGCAGAGATAGAGGAGAATCCAAAACAGGCTCCAGGCCCCACACAGGGCTCAAACTCATGAACCGTGAGATCATAACCTGAGCCAAAGTCTGACACTTAACTGACTGAGCCACCCAGGCGCCCCTCCCACTTTGTTCTTATCTGAGTGCCCCAGGCCCCTTCACTACTCTAATAATACCCGATACTTACCTTGATCTTGGCACTTAAAGCCTGCTCAGATTTCTTCCATTATCTTTTATATCTTATTGCTAGACTCTGAACTCATAGAAGGCAGGGATATTTCCTCTATGCAGTGTATCTCAGGTAACTGTATGGAGTCTGGTCCATAAATTTTTGCTGAATATATAGAAGAATACATGAGTAAACTATAATAAATATAGTTAGCTTGCTAGTAAGAAACCTGTGGGTAACTCACCATAGAGACACAGGGTAATGTTGCTATAGTTTCAGGGGCTGCTGCATGATGCCCAGGCTGTTCCCAGAGGCCCCCTTCTGCAGGTCATTTCACTTACCTGCTATGTCAGGTGCATAATGGGAAGTACAAATGGTAAGAACTGAAAGTAAGTAAAAAGCCTTTCTTACACACATAGTTCCACCAGAGATTTGTGCAGCAATTTTTGAAGTGAAATAGAAGGGGAAAATTGATGAGATAAAATATAAAATCAGAGGGAAAAAAACCTTTTCTTTTGTATCATATGGACTCTTGTAGTTACTGTTATTGGGAAATGAATGTTCCTATTTTCTTGGAAGAGTTGTATGGCACTGGGCATGTCACCAGGGTGCAGTTTGATCAGCATTAAGTGATGCTGTAGACTTGGGGTTCCGAATGGAATTTTAACAGAAACAATAAAACAGTTGTGATGGACCTTTTCTAACTTCATGAAGTGAAATATTGGTCCTGGAGTCAAATATGTGACTCCTGGCTTATCACTGCACAATTATGCAGATGCCTAGTGTTCAAAATAATTTCCATACCAAATGATGAGTCTCAGGTACATTTCACACCATACTTTTACTGTTTTTCAGACTTTTGACTTACCTTTCTTTCTTTCACATATTAACTTTAAAATCAGAACGCTATTCGTTTGGCAGGCAGAAAGCTTGATGTACTTGTCATTGCCTGTCCATTAAAAGTTGCAGAATGAGGGGGGTGTTCCTGGGTGGCTCAGTCAGTTAAGTATCTGACGCTTGATCTCAGCTAAGGTCATGATCTCGTGGTCCGTGAGTTCAAGCCCTGCATCAGGCTCTGCACTGACAGTGTGCACCCTGCTTGAGATTCTGTCTCCCAGTCTCTGCCCCTCCACTGCTTGCTCCCTATCTCTCTCTCTCAAAATAAATAAACATTAAAAACTTTGTTACAAATATGCAGAATGAGGGTCAGTCCTGAGGAGATCCCCAGTGCTACACTTTCAGGAAATGTATCACCAGTGGCCTTGGTGTGGGAAAGACCAGATATCAATAGCTTTTAATTGAATAGTGAACCCGAAATGTTTTACTTTGAATTTGAGGAAGTTTTAGTACCTTAATCAATTAATTTCACTTAAAAAAATAAATGCATATGTAGCAAAATTTTATGTCTAAATAAGTCTAAAGGAGCTCTTTCAATGAGTTTTTTAAAAACTCATAGTGATAAGAAATTACTGTGTCATAGTTTAATTGGAAGCAATTTTTCTTTTTTAGTTGTATATATAATAATGATACACCTTAAAATTGACAGTTCCTGAATACAATGAAATAAATTGTGTTCTGCGTACAAGTGTCAGAATTCAAGTTTATAAAACATATTCCCAAATCAATTATGTAAAACCAATTAGAAGAGTGACCTAAAATCACTTTCTGCAAGCAATTACTGTCAATATCCAATATTTAGAAAGAAAAAAGTTTTTGAGGTTTCATTTCATTGAAAATAGAAATTCAAAAAGGTGTGGAGCCTGCTTGGGATTCTCTGCCTTTCTCTCTCTCTCTCTCTCTCTCTCTCTCTCTCTCTCTCTCTCTGCCCCTCCCCAGCTTGCTCGCTCTCTCTGTCTCTCTCTCCCACTCTCTATCTTTCTCAAAAAAGAAATAAACACTTTTAATTTTTAAAAGTAAAAGAGCACCTAAACAGAGTTCTTCATTGTATAGATGAAGCAATTGTCACAATGTTGACTCTGATGTTTAAGTCACTCAAAAGGTTGTTCTCAATCTAAGACAGTGCTTACACACCAGAAACATGAAAAAAAAAATATGCATTCAAAAATAACATAAATATCAGCTGGATCATGGATCATCAAAAGACCTCAGTCCGCTTCACCATCCATTGTGTCTTATTGTTGTTGGTACCTTATCTAGAGGATCTCATGTATGTGAACAACTCACAAACCCAATTGTCCAGCCCCAAATATGAAGAAACTGAAACCTAAAGGTTACAGTGCTTTGTCCAAGGTCACGTGGCTAATGGGAGCAGTGGGAACCAAATCAGGTTCTGTGATATCCACGTATCACTCTCTTTCTGTCATAGGACACTGCCTCAAGGTACAACCGTGGAAGAAATGTTGCACTCTTCTGAAAATGACACATTCAAGGGAAAGAACAAATATGAAGAGACATAGTTAAAGAGGTCTGGACACCAGATATTCCTCTATACCTTTGCTTGTAACTAGAAAGGTCCCCTCTCCCTATCTAACACATTTTCCATGGTTACCTCCTACTCATGAATTAAACTTCAACAAAAGCATCAGTTCTTAAAGAAGAACTCTTAATACCTATTACTGGCTTCTTACTTTCTGCTCCCCAAGATCCCATGTTTCCCTTTATCATTTCATGTATGTCATTACATATCAATATCAAATAGGCCATTAGATAGTGAGCTCCCCAAGGACAGGTCACAGCCTTTTCATCTTTAGATCCCTAAGGCTAGCCCTGATACAGGACTGTTGAGTGAATCCATGCCTCATGTAGAGTGCTAAAATTTCCCTGTCCCCTCTGTAAGTAGATACCCTTTGCTTCTCTACATTAGTAACCACAATTGAGATATTTTAAGTGGTGGGGCATATGAGGAAAAAAGCAGTCTAGATCCTTTTATTAAAAACTGGATAATTAATTCCCCCAAACACATAATAGAAACAAGGTTGGGGACAGTCTGTGGGAGGTGCTGAAAATCTGCATCCATGTGTCATACAGCTTAGAGAAAAAAATCAGGATTTGGTAAACCATTACATGTTCTTTTTCTAAGATGTCATATTCCTCTATTGTTTGATCAGTGCCTGTACTTCTGTGCATCACTTTCTTATAGAATGTTTTAGGATGGCAGCATCGAGGCCGACTGAAGAGAAGTTAAGGCATGTCTAGGAATTGGTGAATGAATGCATGAGAATGGGTTCAGGAATCTAGGATCTTCTCACATTCCTCTCCTGCTTCTTTCCCATTTTCCCTGCTGGCCCAAGATGTCTTTTTAAAACAAATCCCTCGGGAAACCTGAGTGGCTCAGTCAGTCAAGTTCCATCTCTTGGATTCAGCTTAGGTTATAATCTCACAGTTCATGAGGTCTGCACTGTCAGCACAGAGTCTGCTTGGGATTCCCTCTCTCCTCTCTCTCTCTGCCCTTCCCCACTCACTCTATCTCTCTCTCTCAAAAATAAACTTAAAAAAAAAAAATAAAAGCAAAGTGGCGCCTGGGTGACTCAGTCGGTTAAGTGTCCAACTTCAGCTCAGGTTATGATCTCACAGTTCGTGGGTTTGAGCCCCACTTTGGGCTCTGTGCTGACAGCTCAGAGCCTGGAGCCTGTTTCAGATTCTGTGTCTTCCTCTCTCTCTGCTCCTCGCCATCCCCTGCCCCCCACTCACTCTATCTCTGTCTCTCTCAAAAATAAACATTAAAATTTTTTAAAGAAATGAATAAATAAAAAATAAGCACAAATGCCTCAACATGTCACTCTTAGTTATTAAAACTTAGAATAAACACCCCACCAGAAAGCACCTACCAAGTCTTGCAAGATTGGCCCCAGCCTAAGCACGCTATGGGGACTTCTTCCCCCATAGCTCTCCTCTTCTCTCACTGCACAGTAGCTACACTGGCTCTCTCCCCTTCCTGAATATGCCTAGAACCTTCCTGACCCACACTCCTACTTCTGGAGATCTTTACCCTTCTCTCTTCATCTGGCCAGCTTCTCCTTCTCCTTAAAATCACTGCTAAATTATCACTTCCTCCCGGAAGTCCGACCTAATTCCATAGGCCTAAGTGGGATCCGTTACCATTCTTGTTGCATCCCATAGTTCTCTACTGGAGCACCTATTATGGATGAAATTAAATCATTATGAGTGTAATAATTAGTTGGATAACTGTCTCCCCATTTGGCCACCCCCCCCCCCCCCCGCCNACATGACACGGTGCCATTAATGTTCAATACTATAGGTTGGAAAAAATGTATATTTGTTGGACAAAAGAAAAGGAATAAGTGAATGAAGGAATAAATAATGATTCCTTTGGGGATTAAATGGGTACCATGTAATACGAAATAACACGTTCCTCCTTCTACCCTTCCCATTCCGCGAACCGTTTCCCACCCTGCAGCTGCCTTCTCAAAGAATCTCAGAATGTCTGCTCTTTAAATTGTGAAAGCTTGCTGCTGGGAACACCCACAGACGCTCTCTGCAAACACACACAACTCACTCTGAGTAATCGTATTGATTCGGAATTAACGGCCATTCAGATACCTCATTGAAGATGCCATCTGGGATGTTATTGCTCTTCAGAGGTAGATCATATTCTGAGAAAATCTGTCAAAATGTAGAAATAACTCATCAAAATGGCCATTGCAGAACCTAGCCACGCTTCAAAGAGAAGCAGTCTGATGGTGCAGGTTTCATTCCCCCTAAGTAAGATGCAGAAGGAGGAAGGGCTCTTTCTTTCCTCTCTTTTCAAGAGTCAAGAGAAATGGAAAGTTAAGACATGTGCAGAAAATGGTCTTGGACTCCTTTGCTCATTCAGAGACATCTCCCTGAAAAGAAGCGTTTCTCAAGATTATCACTGTTCCTGAGGGTATGTGTTTAGGCAGAACTCAGTTTCAGTTCTTTCCTGGCCACTTTAGAGTTTGCCTATTTTCCTGGTATAAGTACTCCCACCATGTTCTGATTCAAGCAACAACAGTTCAACAGCTAGCTCCCAAAATTTCTGAATGTATAACAATTAAATGTTGCAAGCCAATATAAGGCAGCCTCAAAAAACCACAGGAGGAACATGTTCATATTCTACCTGCCTTCCTTCTAGGTTGGTGCCAGGCCTTGATTGTGCCTGCAGAAACCCAAAATACAGGCATCTCAGTAGATCCCTGCTTCCTCCACCATTCATGTGTGCACCTGGTGGTATCCCAGGTGCTCTGGGCTTCTGAATCATCTCTTACATCTCTACCAAAGACCCGCCCTCCGTGGGCGGCGCACCATTGCCATACCTGGGAAATCCAGTATTATTAAGCAGGCACTTTTGAATTGAGTATAATGTTTGAAAAGGATTATCCTGGGCAAAGCTATCAACTGCTGTGTATTCATTGAACTCAAAACAATACAAGATTGATTACTTTTGTAGTCTATGCAAATTACAAACGACATTGGTATTATTAAACTCTTAGTGTTTGACTTCACCTCCAAGTGCTTCACAATTATTATTTTTAAATCAAGAAGCTGGATTTTGTGTGTGTGTGTTTTGGGTTTTTTTTTTTGTATTTTTGTTCTTCTTTTTACAAAATCAAGTTATATATGTATGTATAGCCTCCTTCAAAAAACAAAAGTGAAGAAATAAATCACATTTAAAGTATACTAATTAATCTTAAATGCTTATGAAAAAAAGCACTTTATGAAAATGACCTCAATTCTCTGAGGTTTTTGACCTCCTTCATGGCACCTATAATAAAATGTCATACCCTTGGTGGGTGCAGGGTGGGTGGTAGTCTTTAGACTCTAACTGAAGGTTTTACCTTTTCCCAGTATTGAGCTGAATGCAACCCTCAGACACAATTTGGCCTAGTGGATTTATCATCTTCACTTCCAACATATCATGGGTATTAGCATTAATTTACCTAAGTGTCTTCCTTATACACAAACACTCTTTAAGGAGATTGACCTGTAGGGCTTTGGACACAGATAGGGATATGAGAGGGAATAATTCTTTAACATGGTCTGGTGGGAGGTTGGTGTTCTAATATTTGCATACCGCTTACTGAATACCCACACAAGATTCCAAGCATTACATAAATTATCACACTGTATTATCACAACATTTTAAGAAGACATATATTATTTCCCTCATTTAAAGAATGCAAAAACAGATAGCAGTTAAGGAAACTTTCCCAAGGTGGAACATCTGAAACTGGACAAGGCAAGATTGGAAACTGAGTCCTTCTAGATGCAAAAACCACTGCTTTCTGTGTGGCATCACTCTGCCTTATAAATCCATGCCCCAAGAGATGTCTGAAAGCTTGTCTCATTCCTTTCATCTATTTCAAGTCAAAAGCAAAGGCACCTTCTGTTTTCACCTTGTCTAAAACTTGAACTTGAGATGATGTCATGGGATAGTCAAATTAAATCAGTATAGATTTATCAAGGTCTTACTTCATTGGAAGTGCTGTGCTGGGTGTAAAATAACTGCAGAGTCCTTCCCAGTGGGAAAGTTGACTCTTCTGCACAGAGGGATGTCGAATATGTTGAGAGAGAACCTGATTACAGCCAGACCTGCGCTCTCCCCTCATGCCTTCGGCCCTGCTTGCTCTGCTCACATCAGAACCTTCTGGTTCTCTTCCCTCCTTTTTCCTCCCCCTCAGTTTCCAAGCCACCTAGAGTCTCCCTATGCCTTAGCTCTAGATCCATATATACCCTGATCCCATGCAACCATAACCACTGCCATTTCCCCAGCACTTGGTTGTATTATCTCTTTTCTGGACTATTTAAACTACTTGAAGCTGACATCCTTCTTTATTTCATACTACACGTACACCCAGATTAATCTTGTGTGTATAAATTCAGGCTTTATCATGACACTCCCTGTCTCCAAATGACTTACAAACTTAAAAAGAATGTAAGTAATATTTTCTTAAAAAAAAAAAAATCTTGCTTAGAAGCTTAGGAAACAACAGGTGAGAGAAGATCATCTTTAGTTTAGACTTGAGAAGTGGGGGACGCTTGGTCCTTGGATTCTCTTCCTTAGGCCCCAGAGCACATCCAAGGCACCTCCATGAAACATGCAAACACAGTGCAGTTTGAGATCACTGGATGGATTAAAAAAAAAAAAATCCAGCTCATTAGCACAATATTCAAGGCCCTTCAATTCTTCTGTATGGCAGGTTTAAGAGCCACCCCAAAGGGTTGCTGTAAGATTCAAAGTCAATACACTCATGGACTGAGAGCATTTCCAGTACATAATAAGTGTTCAGTTAGTAAAGTTTGCTTTACTTGTCTCCAATCCTTCACCCATTTCTGAACCCTAAGCTTCAGTTCACATGAGCTTCTATGCCCGATATTTTCCATCCTCATTTGGCTGTCTCTAATCATGCCTTCAAAATGATTTCCTCAACCTAAAATCTCTTTTCCAACTCATTTCTGCATGTGCAACCAGGTCCCTCTTCTAGGACCCAAGACCTTCTAGATTATCATCTCAGCCAAGAGCCATCCCTCCTATCTCTGAACATTTGTAGACTTGTACCTGGGCCTTTCCCAGAACATGGTTGTATCATTAATTGTGCTATTCTGTTCCATCCCTCTCACCCTTAAGGGCATGCTGAATCTGAGCCATTTTTGCTCTTGCCTCTATTCCTATGTACTATGGTAGGTTCCTAGTAAATGTTGAATAAGTTATAACACTCCATCCCTTGAAAGGATGATGTGATGCCATTGCCTACTGCTGAGTTAATCAAGGATGCCTATGACTGTGAGATACCCTGAAATGTTATTTGAAAGCTAAAATGTCATGAAAGGTGAACAAGCCCACTTCTCAAAATATTTTTGATTGAACCATACAGTATTTGCATGTCAGCCTCATTTTATTCCAGGGTATATTTCACTGCTCTTGTTGACTGGGAGTTTTTCTCCAGCAGGCACTGACCATCATGCTGCTCTGGCCCCAGCCAGTGGGTCACGACTCTACTGAATGAGAAATCCCAGATAAAGTAAGCGCTGCCTATAGCTCTGAGCCTGCTTCTGTGGTACTTCCCCCTCTGCCCAGGTTGGACCACTTGGCTCTCACACCTGGATTACTGGGGTCAGCCTTCTAAGCTAACCCTGCCTCAGCGTTTCTGCTCTTGGCCATCCTTCAAGCCCCATGAATGGGGTTTTATAAAACGGATGTGACTACCCTTTCTTAAAAGCCACCATTAGTCACATTTCCCAAAATTTGATCTGCAGAATTATCAGAAGCATTTGGAGAGCTTGGTAAAAATGCTGACTCCTGAGCTTTGTCCTGGACCCAATAAGTCCTGGCAGACTGTATTTTTCAATAGCTTCAAAGATGATTTCTGTGCGCACAAAAGTTTAAGCAGCCACAGCTTACATACAGGCCAGTTGTCCACGTCAGCATCCCCGGGAATTAGCAGTGTATTTCTCATCTTGGTTACATGGAACCTCCTCATTTCCCCCACAGACACACTCTTACCCTATGAAATACTTTTGCTTCCCTCCTGCTGTCTAGGAGATGTCACTGCTTCTAGAAAACTTCTTAGTTTCTTATAGGTGTGTTCAATTTCCCCCATTCAGGGTACCTTACCTTACCTCGTAAAGCACTGTTCTGTGAATGTTGATTTACATGCTTTTCCTCCAGCCCCCATAAGTTACCCCCATAAGTCCACCATAAGTTAGAAATATGTGTGGATTTAAAGTCATTTTAATACTGTGGTTTTTGAGCCATAGATTCATGTAGTATATTTCCTCTTTGTGGCTATCTCACTGAGTGACAGTAAATATATCCATGTACCTCTCTGGGCCTTGGTTTTGTCATCTAAAATAACTACATCACTAATCACTACCTAACTTCCCTTTGATGGGACTAAATGTGATAATGCATCTAAAGAGCTTAGAAGGGTACTCAGTAAGTACTAGCCATACTTTCGTTGTTATCAATATTATCATTCCTTTATCTTGTTGTCTCAAGGGTGAAACAAAATGTCTGCCACAAAGGGACACTAAATCACTGTAGACCTTACCTCCTTGTAACCCTCTTGGGATAAGGTATAAAAAAATATATATAAAGCAGCATTAGTTTTCTTTTCTCCCTCTTATTTTATATATAAGTGTCTAGACTTTGCTGGCTTGTAAACCAGAACTAAATTCCAACTGGGGTTCCCGTGATTGCTGATGGTTCTCTCATGGTAAAGGCAGGAGAGAGCCACAGAAGAGGTAGCAGTGCATTGTGTCTCAGCCACGAAAAAGATTGCTCTGTATTGTCTACTGCATACCAGAGACCAGGATCAAATGTACAAGACTTTAGTGGACACTGTGGGTGAGAAAAGCTAAGAAATGGCAATGATTATTACCATTTACATTGATTGAGCATCCTTCTAAGCTTTTTATTTGGTCAAGAAACATTCATTAAGCACCTGCTACAGGGAAGGCACTCTATTATTGATGATACAAAAAATGTTATACTAATGATTAGTCAAAAATCCCTGTACTTGGGTAGTTTACATTCCTGTAGGGAGAAAAAGTGAATAAAAACAATAATAAGGAGGGCACCTGGGTGGCTCAGTTGGTTGAGCTTCTGACTCTTGATTTAGGTTCAGTCATGATCCCCGGGTTGTGGGACTGAGCCCTGCATTGTGCTCTGTACTGAGCATGGAGCCTGCTTAAGATTCTTTCTGCCTCCCTCCACTCTTTTCCCACCCATTCTCTCTCTAAAAAATAATTTAAAAAAATAATAAAAAGCATAAAAATGTACAGATTATGATATGTGCTAAAGAGAGAAATGGAGCACAATAAAGGGGATGTATTGTATTACCTCAGTAGCCCATCATTGAATAGACAGATGCTGTACTGTTCTTAACTGAAAAACCTGAAGCACAGAGAGGGAGAGTAATTTGCCCTACTAGCAAAGAATCAAGGCAGAATTTGAACTCAGGCCATCTGACTTCAGATTCCACGCTGTCAACCACAATGTATACCCACAGGCAATGTCAGTGGTCCAGGCAGGAATGACACTTTGCCTTGTTTGTGGCTGCCATGTTCAGTTGGGCAGTGGGACAGCTGGCCTCCTACATCAGCAACATCCTGAGTATGTCTGCTCTTCAGGGATCCAGGCCCTACATGAAGTGAAGACCAGAGAGATGAAAATGATTTTCCTTCACTCCAGCCTAATTCCCTTACTCATTGGCTGTGGTCATACCTTCATCCTCCTTCCAGGAAGACTGACAATGACAATGTCCAAATCTTTCAGGGAAACCCAATCCCTGCCTGCAATTAAAATATATTAGAAAAGAATTGTGCAACCTCAATACTTTAATTTCTATTAACTAACATCACATTTTGCATCTCAAAGAATTAGATCTTTGCTGAGTCATATCAAACCCTATACATTTGAGTTTTACTGCCTCTATGTCAATGATAAGAGAGAGCCTGTGCCTACACATTTTTGTAGCAACATTTTACATCTCTAGCAATAGATTGTCCAAAGAACACCCATAACTCTTAGATAAGCTAATATATATGTAATGAGAGCATAATTTCTTCCCCCAAAGCTATACTATGGTCAGCTGTGCAGCTTTGTAGAACTTACTCTCTGCCTAAATCACCTGCATTCAAGTGGGTCAAGGTTTCCATTTTCTTTAGGGTCTCTGGGTGGGACTTTGTTTAATATTCTGGTGTCTGCAAGACCCTTTAAGTGATTTCCATGGAAAAAGAGACAATCTGCTACAATGACAAATGCAAAGTTCAGTTGGAGACACAAAACAATTTAAAGGTCTGAAATGGCAATTTTCATGTTTCAAAAATCTTAGACACTGTCATATCCAGGACTCTCTGTGATAAGTGCTACAACTGGGACATCCCAGAACTGCTGAGATTGAGAGAATCTAAATGGCTGACCCATCTATCAATCCATGTCAGAATAGAGTGAGCTCTTCAGCAGTGGTGAAGCCCCCTCTGGGCAATGCTGTGGAGTAGTCCTACTGTCATACATCTCTTTCCATCCACACTCTACTTGCACCCACTTCTCTGTGTCTGCTGCTGCTTATTCTTACCAGAGAAAGTTATCCTGATTCTCTTCTACTCCAAAAGTCTATCGCGCTATCATGGTATCTTGTTCTCAATTCCTCTATGAAGCCCTTCAGTGAAACCTTTGCCCACCTCTGCATCTCCAAAATTGAGATGCCCTCAGATTGAGATGAGTGGTTCTCAAAGTTTTCATGTGACTCTGCCTTCTCCCTACTACTGTCACATACACTTCATACTCATACACATTCACTCTTTGCCTATATTTATTGAGCAGAAACCGCCTTTTATACTACAGAACTATTGAGATAGAACTGAGCCAGGTGGACTGATAACTGTTCCCATAGAGCTTTTAATAGAATAATAAAGCACCCATATATTTCCCTTCTGTTCCACACACATGTGCATTATATGCACTCAGTAAATGCCTGGTGATTGACAGACTTATTGATTGATTAATTAGTGTTTCTCCTTAATCAAAAGCTATGATCCTGTGGTATACCAGGCAGTGTGCTAAGCACTGCAATTTCTGGGTGGGCATAAAAGAAACTGTCCATGTGTATGAAGCTTTGAACCAAGGTATCTACATAAAGCTTAGGGTTAACTCATTAATCTTTAAAGACATGCAGTTTGTAGAAAGACTTCTAAATAAATGCATCTTTTCACCAAGAGCGTCTATACTAACTTAACATCCAACGAACTGCTTTTACTTCAAAGATGTTATTTAATCCACACAATTGTATGTGGTTGTTACAACTCTGTAGGTAAGAACACTGATGTTCACAGAGATTAAGAGGGTTCAGCCCATGCATGAGTGGTAGAGCTGGGTCCCCTGAGTCCAAACTCTAAACACTCTCCCCAAACATTTGGGAATGATTCTCTTACTTTTGAGGATCAGGACTGTGCCATTATCCTTTATGCAATCAAATAATATAGAGATGGAGTTGAGATTCTCATGCAGACTATTAAGTATTATGGAAAAATAAATGAGCAATAATGTTAGTTATGTCAGGAAGCAGGATTTTCAGTATGAAAGAAAAAACAGGAAGACTTAAGTCTGAAGGGGTCAAGTAAAAACCTTGAGGTCAAAATGAGATTTATTTTTATTTTTATCCCCTCAAAAATCAGACCTCGGATCTGGTCTTTGAAAAGGTCCAGAAATATGGGGGAGTACTCAGTTTTAATGTTCAAAATATTTTTATTAGTTTAATCTATATCCAAAGATTTTTTTAAAAAAACATTAGATAGGATAATTTGTTAGAGAATATGAAGACAGAACTTCTGTCAATTATTAAGAAACTCAGTTACTGTTCACAAAATACTTTGAGTAATGTAGAAGGAAACTTTACAGCATAATGGAGTATCCTCAACTTACATCATCATTTTACAATAATATTAGTATCGTACTTCCAAGATCCTTATAGAATCATGATAAGGTAATCCAAGTAGTTTTTCTTACAAAGAAAAGAGATCTGTCTCTTACAGGCTAATTATGTACTATTCCAATAAGAGATCCAGGACTTCTCCAGGCTCTGCCTCCATGCCGTAAATAAGAGCATCAATAGTAAGTAATCCTTGTATTCTTGCTTTGGCCAAAAAGAATACCTAGTTATTAGTTGTGGCTCAGTTTGGTTTTTCCTTGGATTTCTTACTCATTCCCGAGCAGAAGGGTGCATTGTATTTTACGTTAGCAATATTTCTTGTTTATTCTCATAACTCCACTTAATGAAAAATAGAACTTGGTGTGGATTCTTAGTGTCTTGCGGCTCTTTGTTGAGAAGTAATGGATTTGAGACACAAATCCATTGCAGTAGTGTGGGAAACCATCAATATATTTTAAAGTCAGCAGGTATAGTGGAAAACAATAATGAAAGGCTGAAGACTCAGCTTTGGGTTCTAGCTTCCTAACTTCTTGTGAGTAAACTTTAGAAAATTATTTAACTGCATGGAGCCTTTGTTTCTTCAGCTATAAAATGGGCTAACCCTCATAGGATCTATGAAAGGACTGAAATAAGATCAAACATGTAAAATACTTTGCATATGGTAGTACCCAATACATAGTATTTATTCCTTTATCTTCTGAGCTCTAATATTACAACTTTCTGCTAGATTTTTAAATCTAGCACAGAATTTACCACATCTATGTGTTTATTTACATACTAAATGTGTATTCATCTATATATGTCTTAAGTCTATAAATGTAGACTTCTACTTTATATGGAATTTATAAGTCGGTCTCTTTCGAACTTAATGCTCTTTAAATTTTGTCTATTTATGCCCACTTATAACAGTTTAACCTGTATAATATTCTTCTATAACTCACATGAGCAAAGCTTCGATGAATCATTGGTTGTCCTCCCTTTAACCTTCTCAGGCTTGGCAAGGTCCTTCTCATAATTAATCCACTGCCAGAATCCTTGACAGACAAAGTCAGACAAACTTTCTCAAGAACAGATGGCTGTGTCCAATCTCAAATCCATATCCACTCCAGTGAAAAGGCAGTGATTCCTCCCCATGTACTGTGCTTCTGGACACCACCAGCATAAATATTTACTTTGACATAGTGTCTTATTAGGAATATCTTCACAATGGACTTTGTTTGATGCCTTTTTATTAGGGAAAGGATTCAGAGAGTTAGAAAACAAAATTTCTCTTTGCCATAGCATCTTGGTGGAAAATGTCATGTTACATGAGAAAATGGGTCTGACTTCCTAGTTCCTATTCACTCCCCATTTATTTAATCTTTTTTTTCCTCTTTATTTTTACCTTTTATGGTCTATCTTAAACATTTTTGAAGTAATGTGATGTGCCAAGACCTTTGAAACACATGGGTAAATAGACTATTCATTTTTAAAAGGTTAATTACCAAAAGTCATTTTCCAGGTGTTTCAAATGTTAATGATTAAAAGACATGAAAATAACATATATATTGTAAATCACTATATTTTTGATGGTATCCAAGCAAAATTGTGGTTGGGGAATCATAAAATTTTGCTTTTTCTATGCCTTTGTCTTAGAAACACCTTACAAGTGGTAGAAAACTCAAATTATATTTGAAATAATTTATCTGGCTCCATGTGATACAATAACCTCTATAAGAAGCACTTACCTTTCAAGGATTTAAGAAGACTATATTGTAGCCTTTCAACACATCAATATGAAATCTATAATATAAACTTGGTTTAGAAATTGCATATGCATGTATAGATATCTGTTTTAAAAGATAGTCACAAATCAAATGACAAATTAGAAAAAAAAAAATTTGCACCTGAAATCACGCAAGCAGGATGAATATCCCTTATAGAGAAACAATCTTCTAAAAATAGAGAATAAAAATAAAAATTCTTTAGAAATATAGGCAAGAAATATAATGAGACAATTCACACACACACACACACACAAACAGAAAGGGAAAGTTCCATAAATTTTGAAAAGATGCTTAACCTTGATCACAGAAATGAAAATTAAAACTACACTGAGATACAATTTCTCACCTATTGGGTTGGCACAGTTCCAAATGATAACATTGTCTATTGGCAATTCTGTGGAGAAATAGGCATTCTTCTGTATTGTTGGAGGAAATGCAACAGTGTGCGACTGGTATGAAGGAGAACTTAGCAATGTCTCGCAGAATTACTTAGCCATTTAACATTAACCCAGCAACTCCACTCCTGAGTGTCTGTCTCCCAAGATACTTAGACAAAAATATAAACAAAAGAAATATGCAAAAGAACAATGTTTAAAGTTTATTTATTTATTTTGAGAGACAATACACAAACAGGGGAGGGCAGAGGGAGAGAGAGAATCCCAGGGAGGCTCCACACTGTCACCACAGAGCCCAACGTGGGGCTGGAACTCACAAACTATGAGATCATTACCTTAGCTGGAATCAAGAGTAGGACACTTAACTGACTGAGCCACCCAGGTACCCTAAAAAAATTTGTGCAACATTATTTATAATAGAAAAGCATGGGGAGGAATCACCATAAAGGTTGGATTTTGAATACTAATATATATCTAAAAATGCAAGTGTAATGCCCATATGAGAAATATATATAAAATGTACTTTAAAGTGAAAAAACAAGGTGACAAAAAGGTACATAGTATATAAGAAAAGGAAGAGATACAAATACACAGATATACACATCATTTGATATATTTTCTGAAAAATCTACAGAACTGCATAAAAAAGAGAGAAGACACAGCACTAAATCTAAACTCTCTCTGGACTGAACACGTCTTGCTGAATAGGCTTGACTCTTGAAGCATATCATTATCTTAATAATTCTAAAACAAAATTAACTCTTAGAAAGGCCTTTCTAAAAGTGACATGAAAAGTAAAACAAATTAATCTAATGGTGTACTAAGTTGTTAACATTAGCACTGACAGGACTAATTTCAATAACTTTAAAACACAGTGATTTAACTGTGTATTTCTAATAAGATATATGAAGTTAACCCCAAAACTTTTTCACTTCTTTTCAGTAATCCTGTTTTGTGGTAATGTTGGTAACCATATTAAGAGACTGTTGCATATGGTGGGAATATTAAGGATATAATGATACTGGGAACCAGGAGTTTCAACATAAAAGTAAGGAGACAAAGATGCACTATTCAAGAAATTAAGTAAAAACTTTGTAGTCCTAAATTAAAATTTATATGTATTTCACCTATAAAGCAATGTATATCTTAGTTTTGTTATTTTCAAAGAAGTTGAAATAATGATCAGGAGTCAAATTAACTCCACTAGTCAAAGGCAATAAGGATAATAACTGCAATGGAATGAACTACACCAAATACACTTAAACTCATCCTTGAGGTTGTAATTATATTTAAGACACACAACACTTTGGTCACTTTTAGATGATGTTAAGGAATCTGTTGGTTTATTCTGAATATTGATAAATAAAGGAAAGGAATAAAGCCTTTCCTGTATAAACTGTATCTCAGGGTAATGAAGTAGTTTATAAGGAACAATTTCTCTTTGTAGAATATTCCCATTAATAAATTAATATGGAATGATGTAGTGCTAGCAGTTTTTACCCCTAGAGAAATAATATATCCAGAAAATGATCATCAATGGTTGTTACATCACAGAAAGAGAGACAATCAGACCTTAAGAACCTCACAAAGGATTACACACTTCCTATGAAGTTGTCTTGAAAAAAAATATATATAATATATATTATTTTATTTATATATTATATATATTTTTATTATGTTATATATAATAAAATCAAACCAGAATCTAATCAAGCTTTTGGATCTAACTTCCAACTAAAAGAAATAGAGAAAATGTTCAATGACATCATAGAAATATAATCAACAAAATCTAGAACATGGGAAATTCTGTATGACAAAGATTTTGTTTCTTCATCAAATAAATTAGAGAATTGGAGAAAGAGACAAAAATAGAAGAAGAAATAGGATAAGGAATGGTGGAGAAAGAGAGAGAGAATGGGAAGGAGTTTGATAATTGTATTATGGTTGTGCTGAAGTCACAGTATTTACTTTTAGAGATACGTAATAAGATATTTACACATGAAATAAATTGTTGTCTGGGACCTGCTTCAAAGTTAACTAGGGTAGGGAAGGTGGGTAGGGATATAAATGAGGTAAAGATTGCTGTGAGCTAATGTATTTTGAAACTAAGTGATGGATATATGGGGGTTCACTATATTATTCCTCCTACTCTTATATATGCTTGATGTTTTCTATATTTAAAAACATTTTATAAAAAAAATAATCAAGACTGCATCATGGTAGCATTTATGAGTTTGAGAGTGACAGTTCTACATTTAAAACTCTCAGTGAGCTCCTTTGTGGTTTTCAGGCTGAATTCCAAACCATTTAACATGGGACACAGACTTTCGACAGCCAGGCCATTGAATGTACTCTGTTGCCTGGAACATCCTTAATATTTAGTTCTGCCTGGAGAAATTCTGCTCATCTTTCAAGACACAACACAAATGTAGCCATTTTCTTGACTGCATTTCCTACCCCTGATTCAGCATAATTAATTACTCTCTCCTCTCCTCTTTTTGTTACATCCTGGACATTCAACAGTTATGTCTTCACTTGATTATTCTAATTCTTTTTTTTTTAAGTTTATTTATTTATTTTGAAAGAGAGAAGAAAAGCAACAGAGAGAGAGAGAATTCCAAGCAGGCTTCCCACTGCCAGCACAGAGCCCTTCACGGGACTCCATCCCACAGACCATGAGATCATGACTTGAATGACTTGACCTGAAATCAAGAGTCAGATGCTCAACTGACTGAGCCACTGAGATGCTCCATCACTTGATTGTTCTAAAAAAACTTTTTGAGTGCCTAATGTAAGCCAGACATAGCACCACATACTAGAGATATTGTAATCACCTAGTCCTTGCACTTATAACCTAGGGTCTTGATGGAAAATTATTTAAACCATGATGAGTGTAATGCTGAGAGAAGTATGAGGATCTAACTAAGGAAACATATGCTGGGAAAAGCTAACCTAATCTGGAGTAGGGAAATCCTCAGACCCTCTCACCCAGAACTGTCTTTATGTTTATATGTCTCTGGATCCTTCCCATCCACCTTTTAAACTCATTAGAGTTACTCTAAAATTTCTTAGTGATTTTGCATACTTTCTTTTCTAATCCGACAATTCTTTAAAGTTGCTATTTTTATTCTCATTTTGAGATGATAAAATTGAGGTTGAAAGAAGTAAGATACTTCCACCTAGTAAATGTGAAAACATGGTTTACTTGTTGCCGGGTTTTAAGTGCTGTGTAGTATCTCATGCTATCCCAGAAGAATGAACTTAAAAGTGAGAAATTCCCAGTAGGCTAACTGACCCATATGAATGTCAAGTGGTCAACTTTCATAAAGAAATAGAAATATCTGTGTTTTAAGGGTTATCCTTGTGTTAACTGATTGGATGTCCTCTTTTCAGTAGGAAAACCACTCTAGATAACTATATTAATATCAAAAGGCCATGTGGAGACCATAGAGGCTAAATGAAAGGAAATGAATACCTAGGGCAGTGCTTCTCAATCAAGGACAGTTTTGCACGCAAGGAGACATTTGGCAAAGTCTGGAGATATTTTTGGTAGTTACAAATTGGAGGAAGTGTACTACTGATATTTAATGGACAGAAGCTTCTGTGCTTCAAGGCAATCCTATAAGTCACAGGATAGGGAACCCCCACAAATTGGAAATTATCAACTCAAAGTGTCATAGTGTTGGGGCATCTGGGTGTCTCAACTGGTTAAGCATATGACTTTGGTTCAATTAATGATCTTGTGGATCATGGGTTTAAGCCCCACATCAGGCTCTGTACTGACAACTCAGAGCCTGGAGCCTGCTTCAGATTCTGTCTCTCTCTCTCTCTCTCTCTCTCTCAAAAATGAATAAACATTTTTAAAAAAGAGGTCATAATGCTGAAACTGAGAACCCTGCACTAGGGTAGTTAGCTGGCACGCCCTTCTCCACTATAACATATGGTTGAGACTGATGGCTAGAGCTTCTTCTTCCCCAACACTTGGGGAAGAATGAACGAGACCAAGAAGCCATTTCACTTCATTATATCCATTTAATGCAATCATTTACTTCCATCTGTATTTTATCAGAAATACAGGTTTTAAAGACTAATGTATACTGCTACAATTAAAATCTAATATCTAGCTGTTCTTGTACAGTTCTGTCTTCTGTTCCCACAGAAAAGGTGATATGGAGTATTGGTTAAGAACCCCAGAGCTAAGACCAGAATACCTAAGTATACTTACTCCCTCTGTCACCTTAGGCAAGTAATTTAATCCCTCCAAGTCAAGGTTTGCTCATCTGTAAATGGGATGCTAACCAACATCATGGGGCTGTTATGAAGATCTAATAGGATAGTCAATGCCAAGTGGCTTAATAAACTGGCTGGCAATAAAGAATACTATATAAATCTTAGCTATTACTTTTTAAGTCTTTAATCACAATATAGTTCCCATTAAATATTTTTTTATTTATTTTTTACTTAATTATATATTATAAATACTTTTCATGTTGCTTACAAACTTGTCATCATTAGAATGTTCAGTAATTTGTCTAGGCAATGGATATGTCACCATTTATTTAACCTGTTCTATGTTGGATATTAAGACTGCCTCCAACTTTAAACTTTAAAACCATAAACACACACATAAATTAGCAATTTCCATTCATACACCTTCTCCTGTATTTTGGGTTATTAAATCCAGGAAGGACTCCCAGATGTTGATTACCACATAGGAATGTATTTATAGCTCTTGACAAATTCCTTCCAAAAAGAGATTTATAAAAATTAATTGCCATCAGCAATTTAAAAGCATGGCTATTCCAACACACATATTGTGTTATCATTTTCTATCAAAATACAAGATTCAAAGTGATAACTCATGGTTGTTCTCCTTAACACCCTTTGTTTATTACTCAGGCTAACCCTTTTAAATGTTTTTTCAGTGGTGGATTTCCTCTTGTGTTGTGTTCAGTATTTATGTCATTTCTTAATGTATCCTTAGGATGTTTTCTTAATTATTTGTAAACACTCTTTACATATAAATTATATTAATACTTTTTAATTAATTATTCAGGTGTACTGTCTCCCTTTTGAAATCGTGAAATAGAGTGATTTCTCCTCTTACTATCAAAGGCAAGTACAAGTTGTCACATTCATGCCTGTGACCATGTGGAAAGTATCATAGCTGACTTTTGTTTCTCATTTCTGAGGAATCTGTCACATCATTTCTGATCTTCTTTCAGAGTCAAAGCCTTTTCATCTGAGTTCATTCTCTTCCACACTCCATTCCCCTGAAATTGCACCAGAAACCCATGATCACATCATACCACTACCGATAAACCCTGTGCTGAGCCTTATTCTTCCTCCAGGCATCTGAAATGGTTCTAATGTTCAAGTTCCGAATGTCAACGGGGACTGTGCACCCTTCACTCTCAGTAGATGCTGAGTTTTATGCCCACCCATTACTTTCCGTTCACTGCCACTAATTCATATAGTGCATCAATTTTCTTTCATTTTTGTTTCTCAACTCCTACGGCAAAGTTTAGCATCATAAAATATGTGACATGACTCGAAGCAGCAGCTTCCTGCTAAAACTTCAGAGCAAGAGGCACTTTTTGTTGTTGTTGTTTTAAAGAAAGAAAGCCATCAAGCTACCAGCTGTTCTTCTATAAAAAGATATGGCAGCATTAGCCTTGCAGATATTCTGCAGTTGTTCCCTGGCCACAATGAAAAGGGATCTTTTCTCTTTTTTAAAGGCTCAATTGCATGTGGCTTCCAGGAACTGGCCACAGTAAAGATCTGGTATCTTTGTAATGGCTAAACTGAGTCCAGGCGCCGTACTCAGCTATTGTTAAGGTCAGTGTCTTCATTTCTTGATTCTATCTACAATTACAGAAAGACATATAAAAATACAGAAAATTGTGTTTTTAAAAGGTTACATGACATTAAAATATGCCTCATTCTACTGTCAAATACCAATAAATGCCACTTAAAAGAAGTGTTGCAAGAATTCATTTGATCTTTCTGTCTCCCTGTGCCCTGCTCTTCAACAATATTATCCAAGAAGAACTATCCACAGCATGGATAGAGATATACGAGGGACAGGTTTGGTGCTAGGGTGAGTTGTTGTTCACCAGTGTCTTAAATAGTGAAGACAAATGGAGGCATTGCTGCAGGTAGCGCGTAGTAGGAATGGCTAGGTTGCACAGAAAAAGCTATAATTTTTCATTTACATGTTCAGTAAATGAAATCCTAAGTTCCTACTAACTGGTTTAAGAGCACTGCATCCAAAATGGTAGTCTACTCTCTTTCTCCCTACTCTCCTGAAAATGCACTCCTTATGTGGAGCTTGGAATAGAGGAAGGATGGGGAAATGATTGCTGAGGCAGGCTTTTTCTACTTCCCAAAGATGTGAGCTACCAGGGTTTATCACAAAAATGTTGAGACGATTAAAATAATTAGGGGGAAGAAGAGAGAAAGGGAGAGACCATACAGAAGTCATCCAGTGCTCTGGGAACTGTCCCTGACTTATTCCTCTCTACCCTTCCTCTGCAACTAACCACTTACTAAGGCCTGTTATTTCTGTCTCCCAAAAAGTACTGCCCCAGTGCTTCTGTATCCAAAGGACCTCTTACCCAATGTTCATGAGTTGGCTAACTGCTTTCCCTTCCTTCTGGCTCCAGCTCACCTTCAAACCTTCCACCCCAGGCACCAATTGATGGCTCTAAAAGGCAAACATCCTCATTTATTTTATAAGGTTCCTTATTTTATGAAGCAGACCCTTTGCTTTGTATTCTATAGAGAATAAGACTCAAATCTTAATGCTCTCGTGTGGTAGAGAAAGTTGCCCAGCAGGGTGGGGGAAGCAATCTGGAAATCCAACTGTTCTCAGACACACATTTAACAGTAGTCCTGCTCTTTAAAAGCACTATCTTCACCTTTACTTTCAAACATGTTGTCTAATCCTGATCCATATGGGGGTCCTCTGGTCTAACTTGGGTTACTTCTCAATTTTTCCTGTTACCAACTCAATACTTTTCTCAGTACTATCAAGCCAATTAGTGTTTATCCACCTGCTTTCCAGCTTCCAAACCTTTGTGGATGTTGCTGCATCTTTCTTTCTCTGTTTCTTATTTATGCCTTTTAAAGAAACCCTTTATTGTCATTTTAATTGAATTTTGAGGAGAGAAAATATATGTATATCTTCAATTTCCCATCTTTATTGGAATCCACCTGTAATAACTTCTTTATGTAAATATAATAAACTAGTCATAGTTCCATGGATTCATAACCACATACCTATAGTATTTATGTGAGGAGGTAAAGGGATATTTTCAAAATTTAAAAAAAATGTATTGAGTCACATCACCATGCAAAAATGAAATTAGTTAGAGATCATTTGTAGTTTAATATGGAACTTTAGATCATAGCCCTGAAAGTGATGATCAATTTTTATGCTCTTAAAGCAGTACAACCCAATAATAAACATAAACCATATTTAAAATTCACCCATAGTATGATATCCAAGGTCAAAGTGTTTCTGTCTTCTTTACAACTCTTGTGTATTATGAAATACAGTTCATAAACAGTTCCATGTGAGAACAGTCTTCATAACTATCATTTGTAATTGTTGTGGAGTGTTCTATTGGATTTGTATGCCACAATTTACTAATTCATTTCCAACTGCTTTCCTAACATAAATAAAACTCTATACACATCATCATGTTACTTAAGTGGTGATCCACCCCAGTTTTACTCTGAGTTCTATAGCATTTGGCATTATCATTTTAGACCATGTTTATTTAGTAGTGATTAAGTGTGTTTCCATTATAATTTTTATTAATAACTTTAAATACTGTCTTTCCAATGTTTACCATGAAATTGTGTTACAAATTGTGGGGAGTATTGAAATATTCTCTTCTATTACAACTTAGTTACTAGTTTTCTAACCAAGTGGAATGAATTCCTTCTTCATTAGAAACACACCTACAGCAGGCTGGGGGACATAGAGGAGGGAAGGGCCTTTCCAGTGCCTGTTTTGAGTTTACAAGATAGTACAGTATAGGTTATAATGAGCTTGAGAGGACTGGTGTGGTCGTGGGAGGTGGGGGGGAATGAGCTGAGGATGCCATGTGCTTGCCTAGGAAACAGTGTGGAGAAAGTGGTCTCCGTAGATCAAATGGGAGAATCAAAGTCAGGGAGGCATATATTTAGAAAATATAAGAAATAAAGATGCTATCTCATCCCTCGCATTTGCTGTAAACAATTTTCTCATTTTTGCCTTGTGAAAACTTATTTAATATTTTGAAGTACATATATATGATCAAATTTGTCAATTATATTTTTGGGTTCTTTCTCTAAAAATGATTCCAGTAAGATCTGGGTCATCACAGTTGACTTAGACAAAGGCATAATCAAGCTGCCACAGCTAACACCTCTCCTTAGGGGCAGTTATACAAACATCATTTTTTTTTAAAGCATAAGCAATCGATAAAGAAGTATTTGATTAAGACAACACTGCATTAAGGTAGTATTCTCAAAGTGCCTCTCAGAATGGCTTTGGCTGTCATGTGCTGTAATGGCAATCCACATTGCTGCTCATTATTCTGAGTAAAGAGTGTAGTTATTTGGCTATTAATGACAGATATAGGATGGGCCTGCAGGGACTGAGTCTGCGTCCATTCTTGATCCAGAAATACTTCTAAAATGCAGGACTTAATAAAATGCTATGGTCTTTGCTACACCTTGTTGCAATTAGACACAGATAGAGTCACGTTTTTTGCCATAAGCCCCTGAGGGCTTGATTATTATTTGGACAACACTTACTCACTAAGATATATGTAAGAGAGATGTCAAAGATATGAATGAGTTTTTTCTTCTAGAATTTATAGACAATTTGGACTGATCGTAATACTTTGAAGACTACATTCAGTTTACTACTTGCCTATCTCTTGCTTGCTAGAGTGTAAGCTCCTTGAAGGCAGGGATTATATTTATCATCCTTGTATCCATAGCGCCTTCTATATAATGGAAGCTCTAGAATCTCAGTGAACATATATTAGCTGGCTGGAAGATGTGTATGAATGAGACATGTGCATGTTACAGCTCTAATCCTGCTGCCCTGTGTGAGTGGTGGAAAGAGATGTGAGCATTTGTGAGCTGGAAAGAGGATGGCCAACTGGGGAGGATGAAAATAGACAACTAACAGAGCCAGTTTGTGGATTCAGCCTGTGGGTAAACCGGGGACATGCAGAGAGGGGAAGAAAGGCAACTAAGGCAGCTGAGGGAAATGTGAGATTGAGAGGTACAGCATCAAATCCCAGCAGCAAGGACCAGCTCAGATTGGCCACAGTTATGTGTATATGGAGGAGAAAGGAAGACAATCAGGTAGGCAATCTTATCAGTAAAGCCAAGGGATATTAGGACACTCTCAGTAGGTAATGGGAAACCATACCCAGTATATGTGTGTGTGTATAGAATACCAGCATCATCAGATTTTTGCATTTGAGAGTACATTGTAGTAGCACTGTTGGGGGGGAGGGGGAGGCCTGCAAAGGGAAGCTAATTATTAAACTTTTGCAGTCATATATATGCAATAATATATGTGAAGGTGAAATAGGGCAACTTTAGTTGAAACTATAGATTTCATGCATTTATTAGGCAAATAATACATAGCAACTCAGATTTCAGGGCCTCTACATGCCATACCTGTGTTATGTACAGAAGATACAGTCCTAGGCAGACAGGTTTCCTCACCTGCATGAGAACACAATCACAAACTGCCTGAAGGACAACAAAATCTGATCCAACTTAGTGGTTTGAAGAAAGGCTTCAATAAGAAGACTTTTCAGTAATCTTACTCAAAACCTGAAGGACAAACTGGTGCCCCCTAGATAAAGAGGGTTGGCAGAGGATAGTGGAAGGTAGTGGAGGAGGATGTTACAGAGAGGTGCACAAACAGCTTCTCTTAGCAGGGACATGGGGCATTGTGTGAGCCATATACCACATTCTGTATGATTCTATATGACTCCAGGGCCTGCCCGGGTCAAGCATGGCCAGCCAGCGTGAAGAGTATTGATTTTTTTTTTTTTTAATCAGAGGAGATGACACAACCAGATGGTTATTTTGAAAAGAAAAAAAACCCATTTTGGCTTTTCTCTGGAAACTGGGTTGACAAGAGTGAGAGATAGTGTGGAGACACCCTTTAAGTGGCCACTAAAGGTAATAGGTGAGGATTGCTACTAAGATGAGAAGGGTGCTGGGGCACCTGGGTGGCTCAGTCATTTGAGCGTCTGGCTTTGGCTCACGTCATGATCTCACAGTTCGTGGGTTTGAGCCCTGCAGCATTAAAAAATTTAAAAAAAGACAAGGAGGGTGCTGAATAAGTGGAAGAATTCCACAATTACATAGGAGGCAGGTGGCCTATGGGAGGTAAAAGTAACTGCCAGTGCCGTTAACTATAACAGAAGTCTAAGTAGGTCCCAGAAGAAGACCAGGTTGGGCAGGTAGTGTGGGAAGAACAATGGGTTTGATTTTGGACATGACAATTTTGAGATTTTAGATATGCAGAAGCATAAATAAATCTAAATTTCAAGGTATGTGCAGATTTGAGTCATTGGGTCAGGGTAATCCAAGTCCTCAAAGCTATCTCTTCTCCAAGACGTGAGGGAGGGCATAAGGATATACGCAGAAATGTAGGAGCAGAAAACCTACAGTCCAGGGAAGTCCAAAGGAGAATGGAAGTCTCTGGACTGAGTAAGGAACTGCTTCATATTTTCTAGACTCCTACTACACTAGGAACTTTACATAAGCAAGCTTATTATCCCATTCCAAGGAAGACTGGAGAGGTGCCATTCTTTGAGGTGTCACTCACAGAGTTGGAGCCATTTTTTAAGGTCGCACAGAAAGGAATTTCAGAGCATTTAAATCAGGCCCATATGGGGCACCTGGGTGGCTCAGTTGGTTAAGTGTCTGACTTCAGCTCAGGTTATGATCTCACGGTTCGTGGGTTTGAGCCCTGCATCGGGCTCTGTGCTGACAGCCAGCTCAGAGTCTGAAGCCTGCTTCAGATTCTGTATATCCCTCTCTCTCTGACCCTCCCCTGCTCATGCTGTCTGTCTGTCTGTCTCTCTCTCTCTCTCAGGAATAAATAAAAAACATTAAAAATTTTTTTTAAAATCAAGGCCATAATTTTTCTTCTATATAATTTAATACTCCAGTATGATATCTTAGGAGATCAGAGGTCTTGCTGAGGTCCAGAACTTGATGACCTTACACCAAGAATCTACCCTAAAGATAGAATACATACCCTAAAGATAGAATGCATTCTTTTTTCTTCCTAATGGACTTCACCTCCTGTGGTAGTGTTACAGACCAAACATATTTTTTAACATTTATTTATTATTGAGAAACAGAGAGAGGCAGAGCATGAGCAGGGGAGGGGCAGAAAGAAGGGGAGATACTGAATCTGAAGCAGGCTCCAGGCTCTGAGATGTCTGCACAGATCCTGATGTGGAGCTTGAACCCACAAACTGCGAGATCATGACCTGAGCTGAAGCGGGATGCTTAACCAACTAAGCCACCCAGGCATCCCCAGACGAAACATTTCAACTTCACATGTTGAAATCACCCCCACAATGTGATGGTACTGGGAGCTAGGGCTTTGGGGAGGTACTGAGGATTGGATGAAGTAATGGGGGTGGAACCCTCATGAATAGGATTAGTGCCCTCTAAAGGATCACTTGAGAGCTTGCTGCTCCCCTCTCTGCTCTCTGTCATGTGAGGGTGTCAGGAAAAGTCAGCAATTTGCAACCCAGGAGAGGACCCTCAACAGAACCTGACCATACTGGCACCCTCATCTTGGACTTTCAGCCTCCAAAACTGTGGGAAGTAAATTTCCATTGTTTATAAGCCACCCAGTCTGTGGCATTTTGCTCTAGCAGCCTGAACTAAGACCAGTAGGCAGAACAAAACACTCCTGCCCCACAACATGTCCACATCCCAATTCCAGGAAACTGTGAATATGTTATCTTACAGAGCAGAAGGGACTCTTCAGATGTGGTTAAGGACTTTGAGAGGGAGAGATCATCCAACATCATCCAGCTGGGTCCAGACTATCACATGAGTTCTTATAAGTGGAAAGCCTTTGCTGGCTGTGCTCAGGGGGAGATGAGACTCTGGAATTTTCAGAAGGATGTAACATTGTTGTCTTTGAAGATGCAGGAAGGGAGCCATAAGCCAAAGAATGTGAGTAACTTCGAGAAGCTGGAAAAGTCAGGGAAACAGATTCTTTCGTACAGCCTCCAGAAGAACACTGCCTTGTTGATACCTTACTTTTAGACCAGCTAGAGCTATGTCAGACTTCTACCCTATAAAACTCTAGAATAATAAATTTGTGTTGTTTGAAGCTATCATGTTTGTGATAGCGTATTTCAGCAGTAATAGAAAACTGTCATGTCTTACAGGAAGGACTCTACATTTAAGTTGTGTGGTGGGCTTAGTAGGAATCATGTGACTCAGGGTAACATTGGAGTTGGGATCCAGATTTAGGTGGCTGTGTCAGTGGCCCTAGCCAACCACACTGCAACGGCCAATTACCCTCACAAGAGTCAGGGTTCACTCCTTGGAGCTACTGCAATCATTATGATACCACACCTGGAGCATAAACACTCAAAGCACATACCTTCATGAATAGACTACCAACAAAACAGAATGACCTGTCCATAGCAATCTGAGTCTGAAGACCTGAGATCTAGGAGACCTGAGTGTATAAATTATAACTCAAGGGTTAAAGATGACCAATGTCCCAGCTTGAAGACAGACTGAGATCAAGTTCTCCCTTACTCAGATTTTTTGTTCTATTTAGGTCTTCAAGGATTTGATGAGGCTCATCCACTTTAGGGAAATCAACCTGCTTTTGTCAGTCTACTTAATCAAATGTTAATCCCACCTAGAAACCCCCTCAGAGACATAGCCAGAACAATGTTTAACTAGACATCTGGAAATGCCCCCAGTCAAATTAGCACATAAAATTAACTATCACAGATAAACCAACAGATATATTGATAGGTTGATAGGCAGACAGACAGATATATAAAGGAAACCAGAAGAATCCTTACAACCGAGATCACCTATTAGGTAGACTCAGCTAAAGGCAAAATTTCTGGAGACAGAAAGAAAACAGCAATCAGTCACTGTTCTTCGCTTGATTTTGAACAAAAAGTAACCTCTGTGGGCTCTAAGGTTGGAAGGGTAGTCTCACTTTGCCCATTCCTGGAAGAAACACTGATTGCTGGTGGCTAGTTGTTCAATGACTGGGTCTTTAAAAGACTTGTTAATAGCTCTTAGTTTATGTGTGCATGCATTTTGTTAACTCTGTTTGCTTATTTGAATTCTTATTGGTTTTCACTGGTTCTGTAGAGGTGCAGTTCCTGAGGCCAATTCTTTGGTTCCTTGCGAGCACTGGCCTCAACTCTAATAGTTGAGGGACCCTCAACTGATAGTGGAGAATGAGGGAAGTTCTTGGTGCCTGAGTCTTTAACCACCAGCAGGTACCAGGTTCTTGACTTCGCCCAAGGAAGCATTCAAAGACGAGTCAGAGTAAAGCATAGCAGAGGGAGCTTTATTGCCAAGTGGAAAGTACACACTTCAGAAGACAAAGTGTGGGTGAACTCAGGGGATCTGAGTCACCGAGACAGATAGTGGGGCTCCAGTTATTAAGGGTGGTTCTAATTTGGGCACAAAATATCCATGTGGGGTTCTGGGAATAAGTGGGATTTCCTAGGAACTATGCATAATATTACACATGCTTCATGTTAGCTACTGTACACAGGCACAGTCTGATTTTTCTCTTGCAGATACTCCATATGCGGTCAAGATCTGCTAGGAGTCCTCTAGCACCTCCAGTGGAGGGGTTTTTCTGTCATTTGCAAGCTAACTGGGTTGTTGTGCACATGTGCACCAAAATGAAGCAACAGCATCGGGATGCTTAGAAACCACAGGTGTATCACAAGGTTACTTAATCTCCAGAAATTCTGTGTCAGGTGTCAAACTCAGTTCCCTGGTTTTGTTCCTCCTGCAAATATCCAGCACTTGTGTATTCCACCTGCTTCCATCATCAGTGATGGAGAAGGTGCTGCCCAGAGCAATGTGTTGTCATCCTGGGAAGGCATAGTGAATCAGTACCAACTGCACAGTTTACTGCATGTGCTGCCCTCCTGTTCTTGCTGGGATAGACTTCTAACTTTTAGAGTTTTTTAAAGAGTAGATTGATGCATTGGGGAAAAAAAAAAAAACAACCTTTCTCTTGCTTACATTGATCATTTTTATAGATACTGATGTGTCAGGACATTTAAATATATCCTTCACCAGGGGTGAGGCTAGGAAGGAAAAAGCCAGTAAAAGAGACAAGAACTCTGTGATGCCACATATATAAAGATTTCATATAAATAAATAAGGAAATAAAAATAAAAATAAAAATAAAGTCCCTAATAGAGAAGTAAAGGACATAAACAAAACAATTCACAAAAGAGGAATTAGAAATGATTAACAGACACATTGTGGTGTGAGGAGAGGATTTTCAAACTCTCTAATAAAAATTAAAAAAGGAGTCAATTGCAAAAACGAGAGGCAGTTTTTCACTCATTTAATTAACACACATTAAAAATTTAAAAGACAGGAGAGAAGAAAAAATGATGCTTGAAACTGTTTGGCTAAACTTCCTTTCTCCATTTCACTAGGGAGTGTTAATTAGCACAACCCTTTTATGAACATTTTAGCAGTATGTATCATGTGCCTTTAAAACATTCCTACCTTTTGACCCATTAATTCTACTTCCAGGATACACATAAAAATGAACACAAGAAGTTCATGAATAAAGACCTTTATGGAAATTATACTTATGATAGTGATCTACTGAAAATAGCATACACATCCAAAGAATTAAAAGTTGCTTCCTGCTTTCTCCTCTAGGGTTTTGATGGTTTCCTGTCTCACGTNGTGAAAAATAAAAAACTACTTCAAAAAAACAAAGATTTAAAGTTTCATCTATGAAAAATATCTTAAAAACAAAATTTGGGGCCGCCTGGGTGGCTCAGTCGGTTAAGCATCCGACTTCGACTCAGGTCATGATCTCATGGTTCGTGGGTTCAAGGCCCACGTTGGGCTATGTGCTGACAACTAGCTCAGAACCTGGAGCCTGTTTCAGATTCTGTATCTCCCTCTCTCTCTGACCCTCCTCTGCTCATGCTGTCTCTCTCTGTCTCCAGAAATAAATAAAACATAAATTAAAAAATACAAACAAATTTTGTTATTGTTAAATTCAAAACTAATTTTTTTAGAAGCAAAACTTCCTTGAAATATGTATATACAGAAGGCATCAGAATTCTAAAACTACTTTACAAAACCTTAAATGAGATCATAACTGATTGTGCTTCTTTTCAGTTTTTGTTTATTTTCTAGATTTTATATAGGCAGTCCATATCACTGAAACAATTAGGAAGAAACCACTTAAAGCAAAAATGTAGACTCCATTGTGAAGTCCTTATGTGGGAGATCATGATGCCCCAAATGAAGAGTCTTATGTGTAGCTTTAGCAGCTTGGGGTAGAAATGGAAGTTATTTGATGGTGCCACCCCAATCATACTCCTAGAGGTGACCCTAACCTAGTAATCATTTGTAATATGACAGTGCCAAAGAAGCCTCTGAAATCCTCCCTCTACCAGCAGGATAGAAGCAGTCATTTCAGAGGAAACTAAATTCATATTGGATGAGAGCAAGTCACAATCATTGTCAAAGCAAATTGTGTCAGAATTGTAGCTGATGAACGTTCTATACTCCAAAAACCAGATCCTGAATGATTGGAAAGAGAAGGCATTCTTTGCAATTAGCCTATCAACTCCCCCTCTCAAGGGACATTAACTCTGCAAGAGCATGACACTTCTGCTGTCAGATCCACCTTCCGAATATCCAGCATGTTGCATATACGAAGTGCTCAAGGAATATGTTAAGTGAACAAATAAATTTAGTTGCTCAAGCCACATCCTAGGAGCCTTCTTGAGTCTTCTCTAGCCTCGGCCCCATAGCTAGTCCATCCATTTAGTTCCATCTTAATATGTCTCCAGTTGTCCCCTCCTTCCCTCTTCCACTATTCATCCCTCACTCCAGGTCACCACCTCTCTTGTCTGGAGAATTTTAACAGCCTCTTGTCCTCTTTACCATCTCTGGCCCTCTTCCTGTGCATTCTCCACTGACAGATCAGGTCATTCTGTTGCTTAACTTCAAATTTCTCAGCTGCTCCACCTCATTTCATTCTCCCCAGTCACTTGTGTTGTCTGCCACTTTCTACTCCCTACCAAGTCTCAACTCATCCACATCCCCCTGTTCACCATGCCACCATCACGTTGTTCTTCTGGTTCACTCAAGCTTCTTCAATAACAAAGCTCCTTTCTACCTCGAGGCCTCTTTGATTCATGTTCTTCCTGCCCCACGCACACTTTCTTCCATGCAGGTTTCAACTTAAATCACCTGTCTTCAAGCACATCTTTCTTATCCACCTAATTAAAGAAGTCTTCCTTGTTGTTTTCCATATAACTCTTGCTTCTGGCCTTGTATAGCACTTATGACAATTTATAATTATATATATTTATCCTTTCAGTCTGTTTCTCTCACTCCCATGACACCCCATGAGTACAGGAATGGTGATCAGCCTTGTCTACTTCCGTATTCCAATGTCTAAGTGAACAGTTGTGCAGAGTAGTCAGTTCGTGTCTGTTTGCTAAATGAATGAATGAGCTTCGAAAGGGAGAAGTGATTGAAAACACAGATCCATTGAATGAGTGAGGGGGAGGATAGACCAATATATTGTTGGGAAGTGGGTAAGAGCAAAGTACTAGCAATAAAAGCGGCACTGATGTGTAACAGTCCATCCTGCCTCGAAATTCACCAGTGTCCACAGAAGAAGTGAATGGCAGGCTGCCATTATGAGTCTGTGAGTACTAATGGATAATGATGTACTTCTCACTACCTCTTTGTAAACTTGATGCAACTCATTAGTGTGAATTCTCTTTCTTTGTAAAAAATATATAAAATAAAGAGCTTACACGTCTTGTTTTCAGTAATTCTCACCAATGTTTATTTATTGATCTTTGTTTTATCATTATTAACATAGTATCCTGAGTTTTAAGAAAGCTATTGGACCAATAAAATCAAAGTGAAGCCTGGGTACTCAGGCTGAGTGATCAGAGCAGCCAGTACTCCTTATTACAGATTGGATCTGAACAGAGCCTACTTACATGAACGGGGCAGGACCATCCCTTAAAAGGACACAGATGTTGGAGGACAGACTTTGAAACTATGCCCTGAACATGTTGGGAAAGCAATTATGAAGGGATTTAAGTAGATGGCAGAAATTGAGAGGTTAAGTCTCGGTCTCTTCTGTGGTATATTAAATGGTAAAATGAAAAAGCTTTGGAACATCAAACTAAACTCATCTGGCAGATTGTTTTTGGAAAGAGATGAGCTTGTGCATTTGGACTCCCGTCAGCTGTGTAAACACCCCATTATCTAGCTGGTTATCTCCTTTGTCCTGAAGCCCCATGCAGGCTTGCTCTACCTGCCCATGGATGCAGAGCGCCCCCCACCCAAAACAAAGCAAAACAAAACAAAATAAAACAAAAACGCTCATTACGTTAAAGGTGCCTGTCTGGGTGGCCTTGGCAGTTGCTGTCTCTATGTTGGAGCACTTTGATGCCATTCGCTTTAGGGTCACAATGACCCTTTTTTTTTTTTTTTTTTTTTTTTTTTTTGGGGGGAAGCCAGCCCTTGGAAGCACAATTTTCTGAAAGAATAAGGGATTGGTTGACATCCCTGACTGAATGGCAGGATGCAAAAAAGATGGTCTGCTGGCTGAATAGTCATTTTGTTTTCTTTTTAGGTCCCCCAATTAAGTTAATTTGGAAACTGTATCTATTAATTGCCCAATTAGACATCTGGTAATCGCTCTCCACAGAAATATCCCAAATCATAGTGGCAAGGGCTGGGTACACTATTTTATTGTATCGCAAATAAAAATCTAATTTAGATTTAATAAAAACTAATTCCAGCTAATTTAATACCAATTGATCATTAACAGGGTGCATTTTGTGGTTTATCAAGAATATGAGAAGGGTATATAATTAACTGGAAATGGCGTCCGCAAGGTTATAATTAAATTCTTGGTAACTTTTAACTGTCAGCAAATGTTTTACCACTTAATTAACATTTCAGAAGATGATTTATAATATGACTTGTTAAACACCCATTGCACTGAGTGCTGGGCAAGCTAATCAGTGTAGCGATGGAGCTTCCTATTTACAAAGTGTTTCTCTTTTCAAATTATGTAAATATCTTGTTGAAGAATAAATCAGATATCTACGTACCCTTTTAATAAAAATTAATAATAACCTATGGGGTAAAGTGATCGGATTTTTAAAACGTTATGGTCGTAGTGTTTTATTCACACATTTAATTTCTATTCAGTGGAGACCCAGAGACTCAAATGGAATAACCAAAAGTGGTTTTTTTCTTGATTTTTGTTCGCCTCCTTCCCTGGACGCTGGACACCATGTCTGTTAGGTTGTGGGGAGCAAGAGGGACAGGACCAGTCAAGAAACAGGAAGTTGCATCCCCAGCTATTTGCACATAGCAGCAATCAGTGAATCATGACTTGCTGCTGAGATACAGAGCTATTGTGAGGAGCACAGGAATGAGAAGGCAACAGTGTCCGTGATGTCTGCAGTACCTCAGCCTTTTTTCTGCCATAAAGTTGACTGCAATGAATTCTACATTTTATAGTGACTTACAGTTTGGATGAACACATCACATGCAAGTGCCTTTGTGAGATTTCAATAAGAAAATTCCAATTAAGAGTGTGATGGAGTAAATACTCAACAAATTTTGGCCACAGTTTCTTTATTTCTTTATCACAGTTGAAATGTCACATTGAGTTGGATGATCACTGGTCAGTGTCTTTCTTCTCCACCAGGTCACAAGGCCTTTGAAGGCAGCCCCAGAGCTCAGTTTGCTCACCCTTGTATCTCTAGCACATAGTAGTAAAAGTGACTACAATATTGACTTTCAGTGAACATTTGTTTAAGGGATGAATGGATGAATGCAGTCATTATTGTTCTTGCTTATTCAAAATGACCAACATATTTGGCGCTTGAATTCTGTGCTCTTCAAAAGAAGGAAAGAAAAGCAGAAACTCAGATTATGGTGTATTGCTATAAAGTGAACGATGGTGTAAAAATCGTGGCAGTTTGTTCTCTGTGGCAAGACAGGTCTCCACGGGGCTCAAGCCATAGGATGTCTTTAACCTTCCAACAGACCTCCAGTGACTGTGATGTTGTGATCTGCCTGCATTCTGTGCCATCTCTGTACTCCCAGGATGGCCGTTGGAGCTTATGGGAGAATCATTTCCCCACAATATCTCAATATGCTCTTACACCAAGCCTGGTCCTGCAGGGGCTGTCTCATTTGCATCTGAAGGTATCAAAATCTTGCTGAGCTAGCCCCTTCCATCCCAAGCATCTTTTGAGATGTGAGCTCAGCACCATTTTAACATGATGCTTCTCGCTTTCCCTGAGGCCTGTTCCAGGAAGGTAAGCTATATTAAACTTGCTGCTGTAATGTTTGGGCTTATTGATTTTTTTTTTAACTTGGCACCAAACATCCAACAGGCAGTTTAAAAAAAATCAAAAGGGGAAAGAAACAAGAAGAGGGAAAAAATGCACCCAACTGCAGCATTTAGCACTGTTCATCGTGTTTAAGGGCTTATGCTCCAAAATGTATCAAAGTGAGGGCTCTTTCCTTGACGGCCTTCATAAATGGAGGTGGCAGTTTAAGGCTAGAAGCAACACCAAACAACAGGGATCTGAGTCCATCGTTTTATATTTTCAGTGTTTGGCTGGCTCCCAGATGGTAGAAAACACTTAGGTGAGTCTCCTTGCAAGTAAGGATTCTCTTCTCGCATTAGTTCTGGCAACCTCTAAAATTTGACAGCCAGATTCATTATGGGAATCTTGAGGTCTGTAGTATTACCACAAATTCAAAGGCACTCTTCACACAGTTGCCTCTTGAGGGCTGTAGGATCAAGTTTGCTCATCGATTATATTTGGCCTTTTTGAGCAAAGTGCAGGAAGCCCAGGAAGGGATGTTTAACCCAGCCTGAGGTATGAAAAAGTCATCTCAGATTTGCCCCCAGTAACCACCACTGAAAAGGAAGCTGAGGCCAGAGTAAAATTCATCCATCCATCCATCCATCCATCCATCCATCCATCCATCCATGTATCCACCCATTCATCTCTTTCTTCATCCCTCCATGTGTCCTTTCTTCCCTCCCTCTGTCCCTCCATCCATCCATGCATCCATCCAACAGTTATAGGCAGACACTATGCTAGGCACTGTGGATTAGTAAGATTATAAAATTATTTCATATCATCAAGTGTCTCTGTCTTCCAAATCTTTCTATCCTTTTATCCTTCATTTTTTGCTCTTGGTATTACCAACCCCGAAATACCCTTTCCTACCAGGAAAATTACTTCTCATTGGTAAAATCCCCAGTCCAAAGATACCATTACCCACGAAATATTTCTCAAATGTTTGAGCCTGAATTAATTGTTTCTGCCTATCTATTTGCTTGATTCTTTATGCATATGTATTCATAAGCTCTTGTCATATTTTATTTTAGTGATTTAAGATAATAATAGCAAGAATAACAGCACTAATAAGTAGATTTGATTTAACAACTATATCTGGGCACCTTTGTCAAGCACCTTATATGTATTACATATTTAGTCTTCATAATAATCTCAAGAAGAATCTACTATTATGACCTTTACTTTCAAAGAAACTGAGGCACAGACAAGTCATTTATGGGTCATTATAACTTGGCAGTGAGCTCTACTTGGGAAGTATAAGGGATATTTTATACCAAAAAGTTGAGTTAATACCTGTCTCACAGAGGAAAAAAAATACATATTCAAAAAATGATTGGATGAATCAGGGAATAGAAGAATAAGTATAATTCAGAAATTCTAGGTCTCTTCTCACCTTCCTAAAAAATTGGACCAAATTAGAATAACCACAAAAAAAAAAAGCAAAATATTATAGTGATTCCTACTTGGCCACTTGCATGTGTTTTGTGTGTGGATTTACTGTGAATTTTGGTGCAATTCAAGGGACTATTGCTGGATGCTGGATTTAGGTCAGGCAAACTAATATACATTTTAATTTATTTTTTTAATTTTTTAATGTTTTATTTATTTCTGAGAGAGAGAAAGAGAGAGAGCATGAGCAGGGGAGGGTCAGAGAGAGAGGGAGACACAGAATCTGAAGCAGGCTCCAGGCTCTGAGCTAGCTGTTAGCACAGAGCCTGATGCGGGGCTTGAACCCACCAAATGTGAGATCATGTCCTGAGCCGAAGTCGGACGCTTAACTGACTGAGCCACCCAGGCCCCCCCTAATATACATTTTTTTAAAAAAATAATGTTTATTTATTTTTGAGAGAGACAGAGAAAGAGAGAGACAGAAAGAGACAGAGAGGGACAGAGCACAAGCAGGGAAGGGGCAGAGAGAGAGAGGGAGACACAGAATCTGAAGCAGGCTTCAGAATTCCAGCTGTCAGCACAGAGCCTGACACGGAGCTTGAACTCATGAACCGTGAGATCATGACCTGCGCCAAAGTCAGACCCTCAACCAATGAGCCACTCAGGTGCCCAACCTAATATACATTGTACATAGATTTAGTTATTTGGGAATTTACAACACCCTGTGAGGTTCAGACACTTGTTATTTTATTTCACAGGTGCAGAAAAACCGAGGCTTAGAGATATTAGAAATTTACCCAATGTTACCTGGCTAGAAAGTAGTGAATTTGGTGTTCAGAGCCATGCAAGCTATCTCCAGGGCCCTCAAACTTCAACTGTGTGTCTTTGCTAACAGGCACACAGAGAGAAATAAAGTGATAAATGGGAAGAGAAAAAGGTAGGTACAGAGAAAACAAGACAGGGACATCATTTCCTGAACAGTGTACTTAGGCTGCTCTATCCATACTTTTCTTTCAAGCTCATTGTTTTCAATAATGTCTATTCAAAGTACCTTGAAATGCTAAGCACTTAAATAAAATTCCCCTAAGAAAAGGCTGAACTTCTCCTCAATGACAAATTATGTATAATTTGTAAGAATTTATATTAATGTGGAGGTTTTTTGGTGCTTTTAGATTCAAAATGATATTAATTGCATAGTGATGGTGGCATGGCTGACCATGATGCCTCTTATATCTCTATGGGATGTTTTCTGTTCAGGTTTATGAATAGATTCATATACACCATTTGCCTTGGCCTTCAAAGTAGCCCTACTAATACAATTATTTCTTATCCTACCAGGAGTTCAGCAAAGCTATGAGTACAGATGGTTTGCAGTCTTTCTGCAATCACTTGCAATTGTTAACTGTTCCCACCACAACCTTGAAATTCCTTTCTCAAAGATCACAAATGATCCTTTGCTCACCAAAATTAATGGCCTCTTCTCAGCATCATGTTCCTGGAACTTGTTGAACCATTTGATACCCATCATCACTCTCTCTGTGAAGTTCTTTACTGCCTGAGCTTCTTTGTCTTTGGATACTGGACACCATTTAATTTCACCATTTATTTATAATTTCACTTTATAGCTTGCAGAGATCACTACATTATCTAGCCTTCAAGGTCAACTTTTCTATTGATAACTCAAATAAAAATGGCTCAAAGCCTGTTCCTTTGATATAATGGGAAAACAACATTTTACCATCATCCCATAGATTTTGGCCATCCACTTGAGAACTCCTATTTTAAGATTATCAGCTGCCAGAGTCAGTGTCCAAAACTCATGTTGAAATAACTCTACATGGAAAAGGAGCATAAACCGAGTTTTTCAAAGCAGATGTAGGACAACTTCATTTCTAATCATCAGACTCATACTTGTGATTTGTCTGGCTTCTCCCTGTTGAGTATGATGAACCACATTTCATCACTCCCCAGACTTTGGAGCCTGAGAAATATGACAGACAGTAAGTGAGAAATGGAAAGAAAATGTTAGCCCTTTTTAACTTATAGGAAGTCAGCATTCTTTCAGACCCTGTCTAGTGAGCAATAGTTAGAGAGAAATGGATGTTTACAGCTGCAAAAAAAACCCACCTATAATTGATATACAATTGTAGAAAAGTGTAAAGGAACAAAAATTATGTTTTTAGAGAGATCCATTTACTCTTTGGTTTTCCAAGGAGTAAAAATTGTCTGAAGTAGAGCACTCACACGCACACACAATTAATGTTTGTAGTGCTTCAGCACAACAAACCACCTGCTGATTTGGGTTGGACTGATGTGAAAACACTATTAGAAATATCTCCACTCACTTTTGAGCTCTTCACAAACATTTCATCAATTAAGACAGCTTTCTACTTCTCCCTTAGGCATTTGGGAGGTGAGGGTTGCATGGAGCACCGAGTCTGAGCTTAACCTGGGTATCTGTTATTACAGCGACATGTGGTATTCTAAGGGAGGTGTTCAAGGGCCCAGCACTGGGTTATTTTTTTTTAACCAAGCATGCCTAGAAAGGTCTTGGGTGTTTTCCCTATCAAGAAGAACATCAGTTGTAAAATCAGATAATTCAAATGTAGACTTTGGTTGCAAGGAGAATCAGTGAATAGTGGGTAAAGAAAACAAGGCAAGGACTCAGGAATTGCTGGGTTGTAGAAATCAGTAAGGGCTAGGGAAATTGGGGACAGGAAATAAATAAAACACATATGTCTTGGACGTGCACTTAGATGTCCTCAAGGGCCCATGTGCCATTGCACTGACACTGAGTGGGATGTGGGTGGGTTCATCTCATTTCAAAGCACAGTGTTGGCAACGACAGGAGCCAGAAGGGCAAAAGTCCATGCATATTTCTCAAAAAATATTGAATGAAGGACTGGAATATCGTTGAATGATTGTTAGGACTATTTTTTTTTTTTTTTTGCCTATATAGAGGATAAGTGGTATACAAATATATTTTGTTCTTTTTATACTTTTATAAGAGGAAACATTATTATAAGTATTTTATGTAATGACTTGATAAACTAAAAACTATTTCTCCTACCCCTGTTTTCTTTGTGGATTTTTTAAGTCCATTTACTTTGAAAAAGAAAGAGAGCATGCACATTCGGGTGCATGTATGAGCATGGGAGAGGCAGAGGGAGAGAAAGAGAATCCCAAGAAGGATCCATACTATCAGCACAGATCCTGACACAGTTCTTAGTCTCAGGACCTGTGAGATCATGATCTGAGCCAAAATTAAGAGTCAGATGCTTAACCAACTAGGCCACCCACATGCAGGGCCCTCTTTGTGGATTTTTAAATGCTATTTACAATGACATGACCACCTATTTTTCCTGTCAGTTGAGCCAGTTGATGCAGCAGTATTTAACTTCTTGAAAATGTGTCTGTCAACGTTATGGTGAAAAAAGTAATACCGGTACAACCAATATGAATCATCACCACCTTCAACAACAGCAATGACAATTATTACAATAATGATAATAATAGTACTAACCAACAACAGCAACAGCACCAAGTGCAATAATTGAAATAGAGAAAGCAGAGACTTGGCAGTCAAATATCTCAAGACTCAAATTTCTAAGATCTCTTTCTAACTCAATAAGTTTGGGTAAGAAACCCTTTAAGTGGCAATTTCTTATTGAGAAAAGAATGCTAATTATACATAAGGAGTAGGGTTGTATACAACTCATAGGGTTGGAGGAAAGTGAGTATGTTCTAAAATTTAAAAAAAGAAAGAAAG
The DNA here is from genome assembly GCF_008692635.1 of Crocuta crocuta. Taxonomy (NCBI): domain Eukaryota; kingdom Metazoa; phylum Chordata; class Mammalia; order Carnivora; family Hyaenidae; genus Crocuta; species Crocuta crocuta. Next base: position 2,626,051 of record NW_027528798.1, read on the forward strand.
AAATGCCCTGTATATCTCCTAATGCATATTTGGCTTCTAATACATGATAGTTCCCACATGTATTTTCATGATCCCAAAATCAGTTGAGTAACTTTTGAAGAATTTGAAGAAGAGGAAGGTGGCATTACAGACAGATGAGCAAATTTGTCTCTGTTGTTTTTTCCCCCACACAAAACTGCATTATCCCTGGAACCATTTGGATATTATTGCTCATATATTATTGTTAACTCCACAGTGCCTCACTTGAAAAAATCTGTCTCTCTCTCTATCCCTCTCTCTTTCTCTACAACCTTACACAAATTCTTTTGTACCCATAAAGTCAAATACTTTGACAAGTCAAAGCTGAGAGTAAAAGACAATATTTATCCAGAAAGATAATGGTCAAAACAATTACCAAAATAAAGAGTAAGAGTGAGTTTATGCACAATAGTATATACAAATTTAGTTCTTACGTGAGAGGCAGTGTGCTGAGAATTTCATGTGTGAATCTTATTTAATCCTCAAAACATTGGAGGCAAGGAACATCTGACCTCCACTTTACTGGTGAGAAAGCAGAGATTTTTATCAGTCATTAAACCAACTATTCAAAGTCAAACAGCACCAGGTAGCTAGCTAAAATTCAAATTAAACAGGCTTTCTCCAGACCACATGCTCTACTTTAAATTTATCCTCCCCAGAAGAAAGGAAAAATATACTATAAACAAATATAGGGAAAAGGCAGGAAGGGTGAGACAGGAGCAGAGAAAGAAATTTTAAAAAAAAATTTAAGAAAGGTGCATAAAGTTTCCTGAGGAACACAAACAATTGAGTTGCTTCCTAAAAAAAATCCATGACCCTAACACTTTGTTCCCCCCAATAACCCATTTTGAAGCACATTGTAATGCTAAGACCTTGAATCAAAGACTCAGAGGAAAAGATAAACCTCAAAGCAGAGGCAGTGCATTTGTACACATGAAGAGCACAATTTGTTTACATGTCTTCTAGAACTTTATCCTCAAAAAAATGGTCTAATTTCTATTCTTCAGCCTATTTTTCAGTCTGGTTTGGCTGGACCTTATTTTTCTCCTTCGAGTCCCAGTGGTACAATGTTGTTTTCAGTTTGCATCTATGAATAGACCTACGAGCACCACTGACCTTGGTAGAGGAAGCCCGTGCTACTAATAGAATTATTTTCAGACTGGAACTACCCCCAGGAATTCAGCAAAATGTGGGGTAGTGATAGTGTGTTATCAGTCAACAACCTTTTCAATCTGGTGTGTGCTCTCTCTGTAATCTTTAAATTCTTTATCTCAAGGATTGCAAGTCACTGTCTCTTCCATACCAAATGGTTTCTTCTCAGCCTTCAGTTATTTCTTGATTTTTTTTTAACCATTTGATCCCACCTGTCTCCTTGCAATGGGTCTTCTAAACTTTTATAATTTGTTGACTCTATTGCATATTTTTAGCAGTAAAACTCTTAACATCCGAATGACTGCATTCCCAGCTTTAAAAGGTAGATTACTTTCCTCTGATACCATGCTACTACCTCCCCCTTTGTGTTGAAGGCTGAAGTCTATGCACTCTGGTTGACATTATCTCCATCTCATCTCCAGTGTCAGGTGTGAACCCAGGTCTGTGGAATCAGCCCAGGTGGACTTCTAGGCCACAGTGATTGACTGAAGAATCAGCATGTAACCTTCTTTTCAATCCCAGGATTTCTAGGGTAAGACGTACTCTTTCCTTTTGAACTAGAACTTGAAAAGATGTGAGCCTTGAAGTGCTGGAAGCCATTCTGCCAACAGGTGTTGTGTGAGAATAATCCATCATGGAGGAGACCAGTTAGATTTTCTATCAGAGACCTAATGGACACTCCAGTGTTTTCTGCTCAGTCCTGGGTCAGCTGACACTTTTCAGTGTCTGATCTTGCTATTTGCCTCAGCACTCCTGGACAGCTGTCCCTGTCCTGAGAGATCACCTGTTACCCACTTCTCACTGTTCCTTCATGGTGCTGTTCTGCCCATTCCTCTGAGCCTAAGGAATAGATGCTGACTCTCTTAATCTCCTAAAGCTGGAACCAGGCTGTTTGAAAAGAAACCTATGACCTCAAGTCATAATGCAACAATATCATAAAGGCATACAAAACTCAAAACTAGATTGTGTACTCTGGTCTCCTTTAATTGAATTACTGGTCCCATGCTTCTACAGGGGAGTACCTCCTCCCCATCTTTCCACCTGGCCCCTGATCAGCTGCCATATTGCAGGAGCCAGATTAGGACATTCCCCCCAACATCAGTGGAAAAAAAAAACCTTAATTTCCTTACCCCTCTCAGAATATATACTCACATTTTCCTGAAGCCCTTACAAAGAGAAATTTTCTTGTCAGACTTACTTCTCCAGAGCAATAGAGAAAAAATAAAAAATAATGGTACTGATTTTTAAATTCAAATCTGACCTCATTTTTAGTCATCAACATTTTAGAAATACATCACCAGTTTAGTTACAGGACACCTAGTTACATGATACACCTTTTCTTTCATATTTGTAATAGCATTAAAGACACATACATTTCTGTTTCCAGTAATTCAATTAAAAGAGAAATGATAGGCTGATCTTACTCAATAACATAGGTGTAAAAATCCTACGTAACACATTAGCAGAAGGAATACAAGATTGTTATGACCAAATAGAATGTATTGATGGATGAAACAATGGTTAAATGTTAGAAAAGCTAATGTAATTCTCCATATTACGTGATTCATGGAGAAAAATTATGTAATATTTCTAAGAGATACAGAAAAAAATAAATAAAATTTAACATCTGTGCATGATTTAAACAATAAAAAATACTTTTAGGAAATTAACAATGGAAGGGAACTCCTTTAATCCAATAAAAAGTAAATGAAAATTCAGAAATTTTTCCAATAAACTCATGACCAAGTTGTGATTTCCCATTTTTACAACAACCTTGTTCTGCATATCTTAGATAGCAAAGGAAGGAAGGAAGGAAGGAAGGAAAGAAAGAGAGGAATGGAAGTCACTGAAGGGGAAGAATCAAAAGCGTTCACAGATGATATTGCCTTTATTGACAATATGAATATTTACTGGCAATTAACTGTAACTGATGGAAGTGTTTATCAGTATTGTTAAGTAATCAATGTCAATATACACATTTAAAAAACTAGTTTCTTATAAGTAATAGAAACAAATTAGAAAATGTAGTTTCTAACGATCCACAGTAGTAACAAAAATATAAAACACTGTGAAATTTGTAAAAACTTATAGAAGGAGATAAAATAAGACCTAAGAAAAAGATGAAATATACTATGGTAATATATGGGAAGATTTGATATTTTAAATATACCAATTTTTCTTAAATTAACCTGATGTTAGTCTTATACTAAAACATATTCTTTACCCCCATCAAACACTATCAGAATCCCAAAGGATTTATCTTGAGAAACTGGATAGGCTTAACCCAAAGTTAATATATATACGTAGGGGACAGAGAAACAAAAAGGTGGATTAAAAATTAACAACATACAGTATGAATCTGTAAAAATTACTTCAGAGTGGCACTGGTGCAGCAATGGACAAATAAATCAGTCTACCTCTGTACAAATATTATACTCTGGTAATTAGTCTCAAAACATGGCCACATATAAATGGGTATGCACTATATTTCATATTTGGATTTATAATGAGGGAGCATGGATATACAGTTCAATAAATGGCATTGGGTTGGGGAGGGAGGTTCCAGATTGTTATCCATATACAAAACGAAATACCTTTAGATGCTTGCCTCACACTAAACACACAAAAATAACTTCCACAGGTGCACAAGGTCAAAGACTGATGCCACTACCCTCCATGTTAAAAACAATCCTAAATACAGTTGTAAGGACATATCTATGAAGTTAAAGTGTGAGAGTATTAATAGGAGGATTTTTAATCAATTTTAGGACCGTGAAAGGAGAATGAAATGGGAGTGGGTGGGTCTTTAGCTGTATCTCTAATCTCTTTTCAAAAAAAAGTAAGGTAAACATGGCAGAATATTAACAGTTTAAAATGTGGCCCAGCGCCTGAGTGGCTCGGGTGGTTAAGTGCCACTCTTGATTTTGACTTGGGTCATGATCTCATGGTTGTGAGATCAAGCCTCGTGTCAGGCTCTGCACTGAGCAGGGAGCCTGCTTAAGATTCTCACCCTCTGTGTGCTGGCTCTCTCTGTCTCTCTGTCTCTCTCAAAAAATATATAAATAAAAATAAATACTGCAAAAAATTTTAAAAAATTAAAAAGTATGGTCAATAGGCATAGTAATATCTGATTGTTTTTTAAATACTTATATCTATATTGAAATACCCTATAATTTAGAAGGAACAAGAAGCAATTGTAATAGGTCAGTCACCATGTATTCGATGAATTAAATTCACCATTTTAACAGAATAAAGGAGGGAAAAAACATATGAACATTTCAATAAATGCAAAAATACTTCTGTTAACGTCAATACTCATTCATGATAAGGGAAAACAATATCTCAGAAAATTAGGAATGAGGTAAATCACTTCATCTTATAAAAGGCATTAGACAAACTACAGCTAACATAATACTTAATAGTAAATATTGAATGCTTTCTCTTCTATATAAGAAATAAGACAACTATGTTCACTCTTAACTCATCTAGTCAACATTGTATTAGAGACTCCAGTCAGTGAAAATAAAGTAAGAAAAAGAAATATAAGACATACTATTATAAAAATAAGAGTTTCATCTTTTTATTTACAGATGACATGATTGAGTACATAGAAAAATCAAAAAGCAAAAAATAAACTACTAGAATATAATAAGTGAAATTAGTAAGGTCACCGCACGCAAGGTCAAAATAAAAACAAATTGTGTTCCTACATAATAGGAACAAAAAATTGGGAAATTAAAATCTCCAAATTTATTGAGACACATTAAAGGAGGCATAATTAAATGGACCAGATATACCATATTCAAGGATAGAATAACCTGATATTGAAGATACTGTTTTTCCCAAATTGCTTTATATTCAATTCAGCTTCACTCAAAATCCAGTACACTTTTTTGTAGAAATTAACCATATACAAATGCAAAGAAATGAAAAGGACCTGGAATAGCCAATGCAACATTTAAAATGAACAAAATTAGGGGCGCCTGGATGGTTCAGTTGAGCATCTGATTCTTGGTTTCAGCTCAGGTCCATGTTGTCATCCCAGGATCATGGGATTGAGCCCCATGTTAGGTTCCGTGCTGAGCATGGAGCCTGCTTAAGATTCTCTACCTCCCTCCTCCACTCTCCCCTGTTCTTTTTTTTCTCTCTTAAAAAAAAAAAAACAACAACAACAAGAGAACAAATTACTCTTTTGAATGTACTGTAGCACTGCAATAATTAAATGCTCTCTTAGTTTGAGGACAGACAAATGAATTAAATCAAGCTGGGAAGGAAGTTTAGAAATGAACCTACATGTATGTGGTCACTTGATTTTTAACATCAAAATAAAAATATACCAAAGCGACTCAGTATAGAAAGGAAATCTTTTCAGTAAATGGTGCTGGAGTAACTGGATATTCACATAGGGAAAAAGAATATCTTAATCCTTTCTTAATACCATACATAAAAAGTATTTTGAGACAGAGAAAAGGCCTAAATGTAGAAGGAAAAAAGAGAGAGACTGAGAAAGAGAGTCAATAAGGGTAAGAAAAGCTGTTCAATGTCATTAATCATCAGGGAAACATAAAGGTAAACAATTAAGTTAAATTAATATTCAGAATTAAAACCAAAAAACAAAATAAAATATTCAGAATTAAAACCACCATAGGGTAATACATGGTGCCCCACAGCATGGCTAAAATTATGAAGTCTGATACAAGCAGGTGTTGGTGAGGATGTGAAGCAGCTGGAACTCTCATACATTGCTAGTGGATGTGTAAAATAGTACTACCACTTTGGAAACTGACAGTTTCTGACAAAATAACCTATGAGTCAGTCATTCCACTTCTAGGTATTTAAGAGAAAAGAGTACATATGCCTTTAAAGAGACTTGTACAAGCATGCTCTATGGAATCTTTATTCATATTAGCCAAAAACTATAAACAGCAAAGTGTCCCCATCAGTAGAAAGATGGATAAACAAATTGTGGTATATTCATACAGTGGGGATATTGGGATACTAGTCAGTCATGACAAAGAACAAGCTCTCTAATATGCTTAACAAGATGCACGAATCTTTATTTTTTTTTTTGCTTTTTTTTTTTTACAAATAGTTTATTGTCAAATTNTGCACAAATCTTTAAAATGTTATGTTAAGTGAAATAAACTATACAGGCCAATAAATACTGTATGATCCTATTTATGCCCAAAGAAAGGAAGGGGAAGTTTGATAGGGTAGGAATGAGTCAGTCCATTAGGATAGGGTAGGCTCTGTTGTGGTAATGGAAAAGAGACATTAATAATCTAGGGAAAGGTCTTAGAAATACCAAGCTGTTATAGCCCTTGGGAATTATCTGGTAGTGACTATCCCAAAGGCTTTTGTAAAAGGAATCTCTAACATTCAATTATAGCCTGTTGGCTTTGGTTGATTTTATATACTCCTCATCAAAACCTTCTACAGAAACAGACATGTGCCATTTTCTTTAATTTAAGTTTTGTTTTGTGAAAATCAAAGTAGATAATGACACAGTGTGTAACAAAGAATAGAGCCAATATCAGTGCTCTGAGTCAAAGTTGGCAATGAGAACACAGCTCTCAAGGAATCTCTGAAAATCGTGAAGAGGGAATTGGCTGACCTAGAATCATGGATTGGGGTCACACCTGAATTTATCTCTTTTTTAATGTTTGTTTTGAGAGAGACAGATAGAGTGTGAGTGGGGGAGGGGCAGAGGAGAGAGAGAGAGAGAGAGAGAATCCCAAGCAGGCCTCATGATGTCAGCACAGAGCCCAATGCGGGGCTCAAACTCACCAACCATGAGATCATGACCTCAGTCAAGATCAAGAATCAGACACTTATCCAACTGAGACACCCAGGCACCCCTGAATGTATCTAACTCTTAAGAAGAAGAAATTCCTCAACTAGTGATGTTATCAGAAAGAAAAGGAATCAGCATTTTGTGAAATGGTCTCAGAGAGTGCTTGGCATTGGGGCATTGCTCCATAAATATTAGTTTTAATGTAAGACTTGAGAGAATTATGTAACTTCTCATAAGAAATGATGCTGTTAAAGATTTACAGTGTTACCAAAAATATGACATAGCAGCCTCAATACCATCCTGGAGTCCATGGCTGGGTCTCAGGATAGCCATCTGCCTTCATTTCAGTAGGACAGTGGCTTCTATTATACTAATGGGAACTCTGCCCAGGATGTGTTTCCTGCCTATTTGCAAAGGTGACCAAAAACCTGGAAGAAAATTTCTTCATTGTCTAGTAGGGTGAGAGCCACGCTTTTTTTCCCCCACAAATGTGAAAGCTAGAACTCGGGCTATAAGCCAAACAGAGGCCCAGGGTGGGGTCAGCAGTTAAGAAATGTTCCATCCATTGAGGAGGTGTTTGCACCTGATCCCCAACCTTAATGACACTTCAAAGGGACTTGTTAATTTGGTGTTTCCACTTGTTTGTCTTTTCTTTATCAATTCAATTTTTGAGTCTTTCTACTTCTCAGAAACAAATGTTTTAATAAGAAAAAAATCAGGGAGCATGGCATGATGTTCCTCCTCATCCCCTCAGCTCCACTGACAAAGTGCTGCTAATTCTGGCTCAGTATGCACTCTTCTGCCTACACTTGGTGGTCTGTCTTAATTCTACCCCTAGACATCTCTACTCTGGATGTGCAAAGCGGCCTTCCTTGGGGTCGCTCTGCCTTCATTCTAGTCCGTCTCCAAGCTATTCTCTACACTGTCCACAACCAAAGCTCTTTTTTTTTTTTAATGTTTTATTTATTTCTAGGAGAGAGAGAGAGAGAGACAGCGTGAGCAGGGGAGGGTCAGAGAGAGAGGGAGTCACAGACTGAAACAGGCTGCAGGCTCTGAGCTGACAGTCAGCACAGAGCCCGACGCGGGGCTCGAACCCACGAACAGCGAGATCATGACCTAAGTGAAAGTCGGACGCTTAACCGACTAAGCCACCCAGGCGCCCCTCACAACCAAAACTCTTAAATGGAGTTGAGCTTGACATACCTGGTTGTAAAATCTTCAATAGCGTCCATTATCTGAAGCAAAGTTTACATGCAGGGTGCCTATGGGGAGGCTGATGGGACTCTTCTCAGGGTTTTACATGTCTTTTTGCAGTTTCTGTTTGACCCTATCTTGTGTTCCTTGTGCTTTTCCCCCTGCAGTAGGGACTGGAGCCTCTTCACCTAGTAACACAGGGAGCACCTCAAGGTTTCTATCCTGTGGGACGGCTCTAAGCCAGGAACTTGTGGGCATGGAGTGTGAAAGCCTGAAAGCGAGCCCCATTTCCTCAGGTCAGGACAACTCTGAAGTATCACTTTCACTCCGGAGCCCCACTGCAGGAACAGCCTGAAACTCCTGTGCACAGGCCTTGCCTGCAAACACACTCCTGCCTTTCCACCCTGGCCTGTCCCACATTGCCCCTCATTCTCAGACTGGCTTCTCCTGGGAACACCTTCTTAATAACCCACTTGCATATGAATCCTCTCCTCAGAATCTGCCTCTAGGGACTGACCTAAAGACACTCCACTCCCCACAGGCCAAATTTAGATTTTAAAAAATTATTTGTCATATTTAATGTTCAAGCTGAGTATTTTTAAACTTCACTTACTAACCGACTTTAGTTCTTACCACTTCCTTCTATTTTATTTCAGTCCTGTTTTGTTTACTGATTTTGGGCTTTTGACTAAGGTAGAGTGGTTTAGGACCCTTGACAGTCTAACTCTATTATACTGTCTGGCTTCATCTCCCACCTCCTTGCCCCAGGCACCCTGATTTCCTGCCACCAGTGAATGCCTTTGTATCCACTAGCTATACAGACACTTTCTCAACTGTGTTCCATTACACGATTCTTGGTCTGAATGAAAGACTCTACCCTGCTTTAGGTCCGTCTCACAAAATCCTATTCATCAAGGTCCTCATCAAATGTCTCTTCCTCTGGGAAAGCCATTTCTCCAGCTCCCCATCGATTCCCTTGACACATTTTACACATGTCTGATTTGACATACCATACCAGAGTAAAATCTGAAGGACATCTGAGATTAATTTACTGGATGGAGAGCATATGAATGTGTTTTAGGCAGAGGAAGAGTAGAGGAAAGACCTCATGGTGGCCTGGGAATGGGAGGATGGACTGGAGCATCAGACGCTAGAAGAACTGAGTAAAGACCAGTGCTGGAGGCAGGTAGAAAGGCAGGGCTGAAGAGTAGACGGTAAGGACAGGTAACTGGGAGTCACAGCAGTTTCCAATCTGGAATAATGGATGAATGCTCTAGGATAGGAAAATACCCACAACTCTATGCAATGTTGGTGTATTTCCATTTGTTTCTGGGGAGAGAGATCATGGTTTTCTTCTCATATCTCTACTAAGACTAAGAGGCAGAAAGAGAGGAGAAAGAGAGGGATGGAGAAAGAGAAAAAAAAAAATGGAGAAAAGGGAGTAAGAATTTTTAATTATTCTACATGTCAGAACTGCACCCAAGATCCTACTCTCCATAACAACATAAAGAGGTCTACAGCTACCATTGTTCCCATTTTGCAGGTGGTTAAAGCTGAGGTTCAGAAGGTCAAAAGATCTCCAAGGACACAGGCTATCTATGTCAGAGCCAAGATGCCAACCCAATTTTAGGACATGCAGGATTATACTCTCCGTTCTACTGGCTTCTGGACAAGAGAAACCAAGTAGAAGTATCTCCAAAAGGCTTTTATCTGACATCCTGAGGCGAGGACAGGGAAAGCTGCAGGCAGAGAATGGCTGGTGTTGTTCTATTATATGCTTCTCTGGCCTGTTAGCTTATAAAACTAAGGTTGCTTGGGAACTGTGGTCACTGGGGCCAGAGCTTGCCTCAACAACTTCATTTGGGAAAAAAAAGAAAAAAGTCCCTAATAATCAAAAGCCTGAGAATATAAGGAGAGATAGAAAATTTAAAAGCCATCTACTCTCTTATGACCCTGTAGCCTCCTTTGATTTAACATGTGTTCTTTATAATTATCTACACTTTAAATCTGTGTTTCTCAAAGCATGGTCTCAGGACTTGCAGCATCAGCATCATGTGAGAACTTGTTAAAAATACAAAATCTTAGGCTCCACGTCAGCCTGCCTGGTCAAAAACACTGGGGGTGGGGCCCAGCAGCCTGTTTTTAACAAGCCGGTTAAGTTGATTCACATGCATGTCTAAGTCTAAGGACCCCTGATGTAAAGTATGCAAAGCCCTCTCAGATTGGTGATCTCAGTGGTTCTTCCTGGAAATATTGAATACATTGTTCTTAGTTCCACTGTACATTTGAGGACTCTGAGAATAAAAAGGAATGTGATTTCCTGATCATAAATCCAGGTTGTTAGCTTTGTAGGATATCCCACTTCTTTGAGTATGGTGTATCTCCCACCATGTCCTCATGGTGTCCTTGTGAGACCCACAGCCCACCAGAAGTTTAAAAAGCAGCTTTGCCACCTTCCTCCTGAGAATTCATGTGCTTCATGACAAGCCAGTGGACAAATAATCAATGTGGATGCCTTGTGGGACACTAACCGATGTTGGAAGATGTATTCAGACCAATCTACTTGACTTATTTTCCAGGAAAATAATTTAGGTGTCCAAGAAGACTTTTGATCCATTAGAGATATATTGTTGCCCTCATAAAAAAAAAAAAAAAAAAAAAAAAAATATAACAACCAAATATACTCCACCTGGGAAGGTTGCCATTTANAGTCAAGTTTGTAAAAACATAAGGTGCTCTAAAAAACTTAAGAATCAGACCCTTTTTGATGAACATCTACTAAGCATCTTTTCACTCATCTTTTCCAGTCCTTATAACAAGGGCACAGAGTTGGTCTCTTCCTGCTCTTTTTATTAAAAGAGAAAAATTAAGTTTCTAATGTAGTTGTGATCATGATCACTCTCTTGCTTCAACTTTTCAGTTAGTTTCCATCCATGTACAGCAGTGGCTCTCAACTGTGGTTGCAGACTAGAACATCTGGGGAATTTAAAGTCTTGATATCCAGCCCCTATTCCAGACCAATTAAATTATAACCCCTGAGAGAAGGACCTGGTATTTTTCTAAGTCTTCCAGAGGTTTCCAGTGCACAGCACAGCTTGAGAATCATAGATCTAGAAACCTCAGTCCCCTCAGTGTGGTCTACAAATGCCTAGATGCTCAGGTTCCTAGCTACCTACTTAAAATGCATCTTATCTCTTCTCCCCAGAGCTCAGCATCCTGGCTTCTGTTCCTCAGCTGTATTTCAATGGTTTCATCACCCTCAGGGTTTTGCATCTGTTCTTCCTTCTGCCAGGATGCTTGTTCTAGAAGCTCTTCGTGTGATTGACTCACTAACATTCTTCAAATCTCAGCCCAAATGCCTCTTCTTCTAACAACACTACTTTGGCCGCTTCATCTAAAGTCATTCTCACCTACCACCTGGTTTATCTCTTTGGAAGCATGTTTTACAGTCTTGGTTATATATTATTAACTTGTGTGTTTTGGTCTTACCTACTTTAATAGAGGATCCAGAAAGCCTAGAGACCATTCTTTTCTTCTTTACTACCATATTTCCAGCGTCTGGAAGGCTGTCTGGTTCAATAAATACTGCTTGAATAAATGAATGAAGGAGAATGAGTGAACTCAGAGCATTTAAGTGATTAATCCTCAGCCCTATAATTGTATCCAGTATTTGGACTCCAATGTTCTGAGTCCAAGTTCATTGATTTTTTTCTAACACCATCTAACCATTTCTGCTTTCACTCTATTCATACATGTTTAAACCAACAAGGTTAGAAAGACATACTGTAGCTAATAAGGAACCTGGGACGTGGTGACTTGGAGTTCACCTTCTGTGATGTGGCAAGGAGTAGGCGAGTGGGCATGGCACAAAACCAGCTGTATAAATAGCATCACCTCCAGTCCAATTTAAATGAAGTCCATAAATTATGCTTCCAGACTTTAAACCATTTATTTCCTGATGCTGGAGAAAGAAAAAGGAGTGTTCAGAGAAGTAATTTCTCTGCCCAGGTATTTCATTAAAAATGGAATGGAAGGGGCTCCTATGGGAGAACATGGCACCTGATATGACTGTGGGAGACACTTTCTTACAGAATGGAATAATCAAATGGCAGTTCACCTACCCCAGTCAGTTCTCACCGTTATCGATAACGGAGGGCCACAAGCTGGGATGAACTCCAGCCCACAGTGTGCCCTGACAGAGACACAGAGGTCCAGATCAGCCCTCCACCAACAGAAGCAATAACACCAGTGTTAATAACAAGTCTCACCTTTGTCAGTTCTTTGGGGGATAGCTGTGTGTGTGTGTGTGTGTGTGTGTGTGTGTGTGTGTGTGTGTGTAGGGAGGTGATCTTAATATTTTTCTCTTTCCATTGTTTCTGACAATGGAGATGCACCTGTGGATAATATTTTGTTGGCTTACATGCACAATATAGTCAGCTTTTGCTCCTTTGCCACCACAATAAAACAACCTGATCCAATATCGGTATCAGAGGAGACAAGTCCGGGCAGCTATGGCTGAGAGTTAGCTATCAGTATTTACCTAACTAGCGTTTGTTCTTAAAGGATGATTGAGGGACAAGGGTGCAGAGATTTCAATAACTCGTTTTCAATAACTGTCATTTTCTTTGAGCCTTGTTACAGTTGCAAGAACAAAGCAAGTGTTCTTGTTTCCATTTGGGAGAAGAGGATTCTGGAAGGAAGGCCATGCAACTTGCTTACAATCCATTGCAAGTTAGTTACTTAGTTACTGAGTCACAAAGCTGGAATTCAAATGCAGACAGAGCACAGTTTGTAACACACTACAGACTTGAGGGAACCTCTGTGGGTGCTAATAATAATAAAATGGTAATATGATTAATATTAATGCTAATATTTATTATTAATATTAGCATCTAACAAATGTTAAGTACATGCCAACACTGTGAGTGTATTATGCATTTAATTTTATTTAAATTTCATACACAATGTTATTTAATTCTTACCACAACCTAATTAAGTGGGACCTATTACTTTATCTTTGTAGATAAAAATACCAGGGTTCAGAAAGTTTAATGGCTTGCCTATAATAATCTAAAGGTGGCAGAGATGTAATTCATACACACATCTTTCAACCTTTTTCTTCTCTTCCCCAGTACCCCACGCAAAGCACACCAGATATTACCAGGCTTCTCACAGCAACAATAATGAACCCAGAGACATGAAACCTGGTTTGGCTACTAAGTCATGGTGTGACTTTTGGATGAGTCCATTCTCCTCTCAATGGACTGTGGGGCTATTCATTCCCATAACATACAAATGAGGATAGAACACACAAAGCCACCATCAGGTAAGCATTCCAGTTGGACTCTTTCAGATTCGAAATCACCAGGCTTAAACATTGATGGTGAAAGAAACTTTCTGGACATGAGTCTCAGGAAGACAGAGGAACAGGGGCTGCTGGGAGAGGACAGGCAGGAGATACTCCCATGTCCTTTTGCGATCACTCCAGGAACAGGAGCATGTGGCTGATGGCCTCACCTCATGCACTGTTCACAAGGGGCTTTGGGGAAAACACACACACACACACACGCACACAAAACCTGGAGCTGAGAACATAATTACACGAACTTGAAAATGAGGTAAAGACCAAATTAAAGCAGTAAGCCTTGGGCGTAAATACAAATGGATGACAATTGGCAAATCCCTTGTGGCAGCAAATTAAAAAAAAAAAAAAAATGAGAGATCCTCATTCTATTAAAGTAAAAGTTGAAAGAAATAAAATGTGGGAGGTAGCACAGAGGTGGAATCCAGGGGTTTTGCATTCCTCATAGGGCTCCGAAGAGATATCATTGTCATAGCAATAGAGGCATCAGGCCCTGTGCTCAGCTTCCTCTCACTGCGAGTTCACACACAGTCTCATGAGACAGAGGTCATCACTTCTCCCAATCCCACAGATGGGCAAATGGACTCCAATGCTAAAATCTTGTCCAAAACATATAACCAGTTAGTAATACTGTGGAATTCAGAATCAGGGTGTGTCCTCATCCTGAGCTTTTGCTTTTAACCAGTGTGATAGACTGATTTGGGGTAGAGTTTAAGAGCAGCTCCCATCACTAGCTGTACTGCTGACCAGGGAATCCCTCTTCATTCAAGGTATAAGACAGTGTGTTCAACACCACCGACCAAGTTTACCACCTTGGCTCTCTCGGCTTTTTTTCTTATCCCCAAGCCAAGTGCTGCCTTTGCCCAATTGCTTAATCCCCCCCTGCTAAGTCATTGTTCTCTCTCCACATTATGTGTGACATTCATTTCTTCCGCAATACTCAAAACCTCTTTATTTGGTTATTGATCGCTTATTGATTGATTGGTTGATTCATGAGTCTTTAAATATCTCCAAGGTGTGTACTTCAGTGCCAAGCTCTGTCTGAGGTGCTGAGTACATAGAGAGATGAGGCTATGAATTGAGGTGCAGGAAAACTCTTCAGGAGTGCATGGTACAGTGAAGACAACGTTAGGCAAATGTACCTCAGCTGACAGTGGAGGGGGGGGCCGCTGAGCTATGTGCAGGGGCTGAGAGAATGCACAGAAGGAGCCCTAAAGATCACCCAGATGAGGGCAGTAGGTTCCCTACAAGTGACTCTGGAGTGAGAGGCTGTTCAGGAAGCCCGTGATGCTCCAACTCCATAGTGCATGAAAATCACCAGGGGACTGGTAGGGAAAACAGAACATGGGCCTCATAACATCATGGGCTATAGAGTCTTATATAGCCATCTGGGTGGTGTCAGGAACGTGAGTTGTTAACAAGTTCTCAAAGTGATTTCATTTCAAGTGGTCTGAGCTATTGCAGGCAGTCAATTAGTGCTTGCTAATGAATACATGCAAACACAAATACATATATGCTACTGGAGTAGACAAATACATGTTTATTAGGGACTCCTTGTGGACCACATTTCATAACACTTCCCCCCTTCTCCACAATGTAGTTATTGCACAGAGTGTTGCTGGATGTGAGAGTCCACTTTTCTAGAAACTCTGGGATAGCTGAAATGGAAGGTAAACACACTTAGGTCAAAATTGTAGTAAGAGGCTTAATGAACAACAAATAAATATTCACTGTCAGGGAATGTGAAGTGAAAGTCTTCACTCAGACTCAGTTGATAGAGCCAGTCCTTTCCTCTGCCCCCGCAGGGCTTCATTTCCCTCCCAGTGGCAATGCCTGTGCCCACCTCTGCCTTTATACCCCTGATGCTTCACTAGAATTCAGTCCACACTGAGTCTTAAAGTGCCACAGTTGAGCTATCATTGCCCCTCAACAGAGATGCTGGCTTTGCCTCCCCAGCTAATTAACCAGCCTCAAATCCCTTGATTTTTGATATCCTAGATGTATATGTATCACATTGTAGCTATTGCCTAACTACTCACCCATCATCCAACAAAAACTTACCTAAATTAATCATTCATGCTTTCAGCGGGTATTTCTTTTTATTTTTAACAGTTTATTGACAAATTAGTTTACACATAACACCCAGTGCTCATCCCCACAAGTGTCCTCCATGCCCATCCCCTCTCCCCCCCACATCNAGTGGGTATTTCTGGAGTACCTACTAGGTACCTAGCTCTGTTCCAAGCACCATGTGCCCTGCAACGAAAAGGCAGACATAAATCTCCTGCTCAGAGAGAGCTTGGGAAGACCATCATTTAAAAAAATAAGCAAATGCTTAACCCTATTGAGTATTTTAAGAAGAAACTTGCAGCTCATGAAAATAAGGAAATAACAGAGGTGGTAGTGTACATGAGTCTGAGGAACTAGAAAATTCAGGACATAGCATCCTCAAAAGACTGAGTCAAGAAAGGACTTGGCATCTTCTTCAAGGTGAGGTGGTGAGAAGTGAGAGAAATAATATGAGACTGAGTTGGAAAGGCAAGATGGGCTAGATGGCCGAGCACCTTGTAGCCATGGATGATGCCTTCAGTATAATGAAATGGAAAGCCATTTAAGAGTTTCAGCAAGAAAGTGACATGATTTGTTAAGAAGGATGCCTATTGTGTAGCTATAACACATTTTTAATCTACGTATTAGTTTATAGAGATTTTGGTTGTTTCTCCTTGTTGACCATTGTGAATAGTGCTACTATGAACATTCATAGACAAGCTTTTGTGTGAATCTCTATTTTCAGTTATTTGGGGTATATACCTAAAAGTAGCATTGCTGCATTCATTAAATATGTAGCTTCTTAAAGAACTGACACAGTGCCTACACCATTTTACATTCCGACATCTATGTGAGAGGGTTCGAAATTTCTCCACACCCTCTCCATGTTATGAAAGAGATGAACCTTGAACTCATTATGCAAAGTGAAAAAAGTCAGACATGAAATACTATGTGTTGTACAGCTCAGTCTATGTGAAATGTCTGTGATAGGCAAATCCATGGAGTCAGAAGGTAGATTAATAATTGGCAGGAGCTGGAGGAGAGAAGAAACAGGGAGTGACTGCTGGCCGCTGAAAGGTTTCCTTTTGGAGTAACAAACTTCTAAATTCTAGAACTAGACAGAGGTGATAGTGGTTGCACAATATTGTGGGTGCATCTAATGCCATTTTATTGTGCACTTCAAAATAGTGAAAATGGTAAATTTTATACTATATGTATTTTACTGCAATTTAAGAAATGGAGGCCTAACAATTGCATGGAGCATTAATTAGGAGGAGGACATGAGGAAGGCTGTGTGGAGATGGCTTGGTAGTCTGCATTAGGAACACGGAGGCTCTGAGGAGGGGGGAGGCTGTGGGATCCTGCAAAGACAAATGGAATTCCATTCACTTGATGCCTTGTTATTCCTTCTTAATGCAACCTCTTTTTCTGTTTCCCATCAATTTACTCCTTATACCCACAGATTCATCCCCATGTTTCTCCTCCCACTGAATCCTCTATTGTAGCAGAGGCATCCGTGTCTTATTACATTTATTAAATAAATAAAATAAATCAGTAGCATCAGATAGCTTAAGGTTGTGTGTGCAAACCTGCTGAGTGGCTCTCCTCATTACACCTTCCTCCCCACCTTCCTACCCCAGCCAACCTGGGGTCCTGGGTTGCATGGAAGGAAAAAGGTCCTGAAATCAATACAGTATTTAACAGGAAGGCACTGAAGCGTGGCCAGCTCAGAAGCAATCTGCTGACTTGAAGCATCAGGAGGGCTTCTCAGGCCTGGCTGCCGCCTGCCCAAGCAGTGGTGGAAGCCCCAGAAAGACAAATTGCAGTCATCAATCCCAGGGAAGAAAGACTTGCATCCCACCTCCTGTATCAGCAGGAGGGAAAAAGAGTTGCAACCTGGTAGCTCTGTTTCTGAGATAGTAATGAGGATCCTTCCGACACTGGATGACAGTAGACTTGAAAGCAAGTCGGAAATCAGCCGGTTTCCTGTTAGCAGCCTGACTTTATATGCTACGGGGTCAGCATGGGCCAGGCCTGTTGGTGTGACTTTGCAGAGAAGCTGCTCTGATCCCATTAATATGGACTCTGCCTCCTTTGACCCTAACACGAATAAGCATGCTGCCATCCACCTGCACAAAGATCAGGAAGAAGGAGGAGTGCCCAGAGGGGTGAAAAATAAACACAACAGGGTTATGCCAACATCATTCACTATACATTCTTCTCATTTAAGGCAAACCTGTGTGCCAAGTATAATGAAGCCTAGTGCTGGGCATCATTATATTTCATTATTGGGAAAAAAAGAAAACAATTTTATAGGTGCCCCTCCGTAGAAAGCAAAGTAGCAAGGAGGTTAACACAATGGCCTCTGAAGTCACACAAACCCAAGTTTAACTGTTGTCTCTACCACTTCCGAGCTGAATGACCTTGGTGGCAAGATTGCTTAGAGTCTTAAAGCCTCAGGCTCATTCTTTGGAAAATAGATATAAATTAGGGATAATCGTATTAACATCATAAAGCTACTGTGGAGTATATGATATGATACATGAGTGTTAAGATCTATGATGTGGCTTGGGTGCTGGTGAAGGAGTCGCACAATAACACATAACTACATATAACAAACATTCAGTGCTTTTCAATGTCATTATTATTGGAATCATCATTTTATGCAAAAGCAGAAAATTCCTTTGCTATACCGACCTCATTTAGGATGAGGACAGCAAATGCCCAAAACTATAAATGACTAACTTACTTTTTCTTAACTTTCTCCTCACTGGAAGCCATTTTCAATACCAATCAGGAGTCCTGATTTGAATCTATGCTATATTTACCCCAAGCTAGAGTGAAAGTATCTCCCTGAGCCCTGGAGGAAGAACACCACCCAGAGAAGAGAGAAGTGAGGTCCACCCACGGAACACTGTGGGAGCAGATGGGAATGGGAATTTGGAGGGAAGCTCAGTGCCCATCACTCTGGGCGCCCTCCAGCATGCGTCCCTGGATCAGAAGGTAGATTAATCATTGCCAGGGGCATAGTTACCATTGCATATATCTCCACTGAAGGAGGAAGGTCTATTCCAAGACTTTCCCCAAGAACATGCCTAGTGAGATGTTCTCCCTTTATTTGGAACTCTGCTCTAGAATCTCCAATGACTGTCACTGAGGTTGATGACTTGGGGGTGGGTGCAGGGCTAGCAGAAGTTTGGAGAGCACTTTACTAAGGTGAGAGGCTTTAAGGAAAGCGTTCACAGTAAGTAAAACCTAAAGGCTGGAACAAGTGAAAGAATGTTTATAGCAACGTGATTCATAATGAAATATCTGAATGTCCATCAACAGCAGATTGATTAATGTGCTTTATGATTTCATTTTTGCAAAGTTCAAAAATAAGCCAAACTAGTTGATGGGTTTCAATATGAGAATAGTGGTTGCTTTGTGAGAGGAGTGACTGGGAAGAGGTACAAAAAGGATGCTAGAATATTCTATTTCTTGATGCAAGGGGTGGTAACATAGGTGCTTTCATTTTGCAAAACTTCTTCAAGCTCTAAATGTATGATTCATGCACTTTTCTGTATATATGTGATTCCCCTAAGAAAATAAAGTTCACGTAAGTCAAAAGCACAGGCTTCCCTAAGTTTTCAGGAGGCATTGAGTCCATTCAGAACACATGGCTTCAGCAGATATGGGCAAAGGTGCCTCAGGACCAAGACCACCACCCTCAGTACCAGCCACCTAGGCAGAGCAGCAGCAGCAGCAACCTAGGTTACAAAACCCAGGACCCTGGAAGCTATTGTATGCACTGAATACATCACTTGGTGGAGCCCACATATGTAGACATCCCTCATTTAAAGATTCCCAGGAAATATCTAAGGAGGGCTTGAGACATCCTGACTTTCCTATACAGTGGGTTAGTTGCTGTGACCCTGCTCTCACCCTCAAGCGGGTGACAATGAAGAAACATATTTTGAAATGTTTTGTGAAGACTTCGTCACCAAATGGATGGAAGAAATTGTTGGAAAATAAAAATTCAGGCAATGTTCATTCCCCTTTCTAAAGACTTTTTTAAGTTTATTTATTCATTTTGGAAAGGGGGGGGTGGCAAAGAGAGGGAGAGAGAATACCAGGCAGAATGCACTGTCAGCACAGAGGGCTCAAACTCACCAACCATGAGACCATGACCTGAGCTAAAGACTGATCCTTAACCAACTGAGCCACCCAGCGCCCTTTCTATATCATGCCAAATTGAAGTCATTGGAAAACAATAAAATAATTTCCTCAACTTTAATGTAATTAGATAAACAACCTAAATTTCTGAGCTAAGGACACTTTTGCTTCTGTGAAAATTATGCAACTGAAAATGTCCTTCCCTGCTCCAACAATATTAATATAATATTAATGACAATGAAAAATTATTCACTCATGCACCACTGTACCAATGAATAAACTATTTTCTTTAAACATCAATCAACGGACAAATGCTAAATTCTTTAGCCACTCCTACTTCACTGAATATGGATATTTTCCCAAAACTTTGATGTTATAAATATCACTACAAACAAATGTTTGTGCATAGTTTGTTTTTCCCTCTCTTTTTGGAATATCTCCAATAAGTTATTGGAATTAATCCTATAAATAGTATTACTAGGTCTGTAGATTTGGGCATGTTTAAGGCCTGTGACAAATACTTCCTAAGCTTTTTCTTATAAAAATTGTAAATTTTACTTCCTGGGTTTATTGTTAGCTGGTTCTTTTATTTGTTTTTTTTATTTTGTATTTGTGTTGCAAGGTTATTTGGGAAGAGGTCAGATGACTCTGGCCCTCACGTCCAGCTCTGGCTTAACTGAGCATTTGAGATTCACAGAGAGAAGCAGTTCTATGGAAGGCAAACTTTATGGTTTTGGGCTTAGCCAGGCTCTTGAAATAAGAACAGCCACACGCAGGACCCTCTCAATATTTCTAAACCAACTGAAATCAGACTTCATATTCAAATCCTATCTGGCTGAATTACTTCCAATCTAAAGTGGCTTTGAAATTTTTCATATTAATGGATTTAGATATAAAAAGTAATAAGAGAAATCTATAGACCTATATAATTTTAAAGTTTTATGTGTGTGAACCTGGAAAATATTAGAAACGTATCTCAGGCTTGTGAATAATGTTCGCAATCTAAGAAGATCTATGATGTGGTCTGGGTGCCGGGGAAGGATTTGTCCAATAGCACAACCAGTTTTTTTGAAGGGCACAAGAAGTTTAAGGTGGGGAACATATTGCAGCAGAATAAAAAGAGAGGAAGAAGGGATGCAATATTCTAATCGTCCCTATTTACCTCTAGCAGGATGCTTCAGACCTGCACTCTTCTTCCCCCAGACATCACTATGCATCCTCCAACCTTCAGATTTTCATGTTTTGTTCCCCAAACATTTTCAAGTGGTTTCTTAAAATGACATTGATAAAATCAGAATTTAAAAGCAAAAGGAAAATAATTAAGAGTAAAAAGAAAGACGGGGGAAGAGAGCAGTTGTAAGGGTGCCATTGTTTCTATGATTAAGTATAAAGTAGGACTCCGAGCTCCCTGGCATCCAAGATAAAGAAGGAAACGTGGTCTGTTTCTTATGGCATAAGACATCCTCCCAGTTCTGTAACTAAGAAAGAAACTTGATTTCTGAGTGAGACTTCTTCTCTGGGCCATTTATGCAAGGGGCATAGGGTAATGTGAAGGTCAGTATTATCTGCCAAAATTTTACTGCAAATGCAGAAGTTGAATTCATTTTTTGAGCTTTTAGCACAACCTTCAATTAAAGTTAGAGGAGCTGGCTGCCATCCAAGTCACTGATGGCAATTGTGTGAGGACAAGGATGATATATTTCAGGTTTGTAATAGAAGTACTACAAAGACCTAGGTCACATTTAGGGTTTCCAGAGAATGACCCTGTAGCTCAGGGTCCATCTAGACAAAGGTTGGGTGTCAAGAGACAAGGTCAGCTTGACATTTAAGTCAGTGTTTCACAAAACTGATTAAACATCAGAATCACTTGTGGATGTTTTTTTCTTTTTTACACATTGAGTCAGAGACAATGGGAATAGCATTCAGGGATGTGCATGCGTTTTTATTTTTTGTTTTGGTTTTGATCTTTCTTAATTCATTCTCCAGAGGAGTCAACATAAGACAGTTTGGGTCAAATTAGAAAACAAATGGTTTTGAAATGGCTCTTCCCGAAGGTTTTTTTCTCCTTTCTGGCCTTTGGCAGGAGCCAAGAGGCAAAGGACAGGAGGCTGGCACCCCTGAAGAACATCTACTATGCAGGTCACCTCATGTGGAAGATTAAAGGTGAAGCCTTCATCTGAAAACTGCTTAGAGACCATAGTGGTTCTGGGAAGAAGGAACAAGTGCCCAGACTATGAGTCCATCCTGGCATCCCCACTTCTTGCATTTAGGTGGCCCACATATTCCCTGCAAGGCACAAGGGCCCATTACAATCATTCTTCTAGTATGGCAATGCCTGTCTGCTCTGGCAAATTTTGATAAATGCAATGCCAAGTTGAGCAGTGTGCAACCACCGCAAGTATTATTAATCAAAGAAGGGGCTGGTAGATCTCTCGGGTACTTCTGTAGCAAGGGAAAAATAATCATATGTCTGATTTCTTCAAATGACCACATTCTTTGGTTCATTTTTTTTAACCTAACAATCGGGCTGTCTGCCATTTAATAGTTAGAATGGTATCATCAGCCAGTGTGTAAAAAGCTATCCCCTGGAGGCCTATTCCTGATTTGTACTCTCTCCAGGTCCTTGAAACACTAAATAAATAAAAGCGAATGGCTTTTAATGAAAGCCTTAGCCTTCTTGGTTTAGCTTTTAATTGTGTGACAGTCAAAGACACACATACACATCACATCCTGAGCTGTTTATTGGAATTACAAACCCTCAGCCTAAATGTCAAGCTATGCCACAGAGAAATGTGAACAGCTCAGTTTATTAATGGCAAGTTCGATGGTTGTTCCCATCATTCATTGCGATGAGCACTCCAGCTTGCTCAAGCTCTTAGCTTCCAATGCAGATCAACAGGATCACAGTGTTGACTTAGAGCAGACTAGAAACCCAAGGCAAAAGAAGAGATTGATGAGACCCCTTTACAGGCTCTGAGTCATCTGCATGCAGATACTTGAAACATAAAGACAGGAGGCACCGGCATTGGCTTGGATTAAAAGGCTTTCCAGGTTTGCCTTGTGTGAATCTGTTCACTACAGATTTAATATTTATTAAGCAATGTGTAAGTCTTCTTTCTCTCATCGGAAATTGGCCATCATATCACCTGCCTTTGTAGGGTTGCTATGAGGTTTCGATATCACATATTTTAGTATCTACTAAATGCATAGGTGGTTGTCAAAACAATAGCTGCTAGTTTAATTCTTAGAAAAAACTTTAATCTATAAGGTATGGTCTCATTTGAGGTGAATAGTTATTTCTTTCAATTTGGAAATTCAAGACAGACATGATAAAGACACATACAGATAAGGACCTGTGGTGTACACAAAATAAGTTCAATACCAAGTCAGATGGGAGACCTTATAGTGCAGACTCCATACTCCAACTGGTATGCTCAAGTCAGAACAGGTCTGCCAGAATCAAAAGCAGGAGTCACTTTTCCAACTCTAGTTATCATGTCATTAAGGTGACAAAATGCCAAAGGGACAGGAAGCCAGTGACAGAACATTGACAACAGCCAACAATGGGCCCCACGGCATCTTACTCTAATGTTGCTACACTAGACATTATTAGCTTGTGACATGTTCTTCTCCATATAAAGACAGCAAAGAGAAAGTCGTCTAAGAAATCATCTTAGGTCAATAAACAACTAAACATTATAGATATCTCAGTGCTTACAAATCCCTTAATATTTTCATCCCAAGGAATGGAATAATTAATACTGGGAAAACAAACAGCTAAGTAAAGATGGGTAACTTTGTGCTTTCTTAAGAAATTCCTCAAGGACAACTCGTTTTCATTGATTTGGTATTTACAGATGCCAAAGCTTTACTTTATATGGTTCTAGCACACATTCCCTGTAGATGTCATCTCCCCTTGAGTGCCCAGGATGGGAACCCATTTATCATAGTTGGCTGTTGCTTGTAAATTAACAGCAGCTACTAAAAATTACTCAGTTATGTGCTTGTCCGATAAATTTTATCAGTTTTGAAGAAGAAGGAGTGAACGGGTATCTGGATGCCTTGGGGCTCCAAATACACCTTGGTGACCTAGAGTTGACTTCCCTTTTATTATGGCAGGTGGGGAATAGGGAGGTCTTAAAGCACCATATGCTAATGTACCACCAAGAATGGTCCATTGGCTCTCAACCATAAGTGTTTGCCCCAGACCTGGCATCACACCCTTGGGGGCCCAAAGACACATCTGTGAGGTACCATGTAGTGGAAGCATAGCATCTGCCTGTACTGTGCGTACTGCATGCATAGTTCATGCCTCACAACATTCCTCTCTCATTTTACAGATGAGAAAAACAGATTTAGACAGATTGAGTAATTTGCCTAAAGGCACACAGCCAGCGAGTGGCAAAACCAAGGCTTGAACCTAACTAAATCCCAACTTTCTTCTGCCTCCATATGCACTACAAAACTTACATAAATGCCATTCAGGGAATGAGAAGTCTTCTCTGTTCATTCCTATAATCTCATCCATCATTGGACCTGGTTCAAAGCATGTGTTCAATAAAGAGTGTTCAAAAAATATCCAATTAGGGGCTAATGTCAAGGACTGCTGATGTTGAGATCGGCATCCTAAAACCCACATCTCTTTGCCTCTTTATTTTTTTTAATTATTTATTTACTTACTTATTTATTTATTTAACGTTTTATTTATTTTTGAGGGAGAGATAGAGACAGCATGAGCAGGGGAGGATCAGAGAGAGAGGGAGACAGAGAATCTGAAGAAGGCTCCAGGCTCTGAGCTAGCTGTCAGCACAGAGCCCGACATGGGGCTCAAACACACAAACCGTGAAATCATGACCTGAGCCGAAGTCGAACACCTAACTGACTGAGCCACCCAGGTGCCCCTTATTTATTTATTTTAAGAGAGAAAATGCAAGCAAGGCAGGGACAGAGAGAGAAAGAGACAATCCCAAGCAGGCTCCACACCGTAAGTGCAGAGCCCTATGTGCAGCTCCATTTCACCAACTGTGAGATCATGACCAGAGCCAGAATCAAGAGTCAGATGTAGGGTGCCTGGGTGGCTCAGTCAGTTAAGCATTTGACTCTGATTTGGGCTCAGGCCATGTATTCATAGTTCCTGAGATCAAGCCCTGCACTGGGTTCTGTGCTGACAAGGGGAGCCTGCTTGAGATTCTCTCTCTCCCTCTCTCTCTGCCCCTACTCTGCTCATGCACTCACACACTCTCTAAGTAAACATTTAAAACAAAAGCTGGGGAGGGGGAGGTTGGACACTGGACTGACTGAGACTGCTCCTTGCTTCTATGTATACCCCACACCAGACTGGGCGTTCTTCATACATTTTGTTTCCTCTGGAGCTTGCCATGGTTTTACCGTATGATTTTGGCTTTGTTTACCCTCTGCCCCCAGGGTCTCTCATTTCTCAAAGGAACATTACTTGTTCTCATTCCCATCATCATGCATTTACAACCCTCCCTCCCACTTCCATACCCCCAGCTCTGGCCCTTGACTGATGCTTGATCATGAGCTCCATCTCCCATGCATGAGAGGAAAAAGAAAGTCATTTAGCCCAGGAGAAGGATTTGATATGTCTAGGGTAGGAGAATATACCAGACATTCAGGACAAGCCTCTACTTGGTAAAAATCTTTTGCTTTGTGCATTTATACCAGGCAGTAGAATAAGTAAGATATTTCCAAAACACAACTTACTTATTTTCATAAACCTACAAAGCTCCAGTATCTAGTAAGAGTATTCACATTGTCCTTTCTCATTTCTTCTTCAGTGACCTCAAAAAAAGAGATACAAGAGTCATCCAAGGGACACACAGCAACATATTAAGTGCCCCATGTAATACTGAGTTATGACTTAGAAGTCCTTCATATATAACCAGATGTTTTAATATAAATACATATCACCATGAAATAAAATTGAATTGAATTCTAAATAAAGCTAAGTAGAGTAGGTGAGTTTACAATTCTCTCAAGGCTCTTTAGGTGCTAAGCGTTTCTTTCAGAACAGGAAGGTGCTTTTCAAGATGCTCCCAATGCCTTGTCCACGAAGAATCTATTTGGGGGTTGTGTAATATGCAGTGACCCTGTCTTCTTAAATTCAGTGTGGAAAGGACGTAAGACAAGAGCAGTCAATCTAAGTCAAACCCCAGACAAGGCTTTTTGTGTACTCTTAGCTGCTCTGGACCCCCTGCAGCCTTTCTCTGATTGCTCTGTGGCTATTGATTGCTTTTCCTGGGAACCTGACTAATGATTGCAGTAAAATGTGACTTAGGAGAGCTTTCTGTTCCATCTGGATTTGTCTTGATGATGATCAACCTTGACCTCACTGTGACCTGTGCAGTATAGGTAGAGAAGTGGGGTGTGTGTGTGTGTGTGTGTGTGTGTGTGTGTGTGTGGTGGTGGTGGTGGTGGTGGTGATGGTAGTGGCAGTGGTGGTGGTGATGTAAGGTGAGACTCAAAAACACAGCATTTGCGGCCATTTGGTCTCGGCTGGCACATACTGCCAAGGAAAGATGGGGCCAGAAAAGCAAACTGAAGTAATAGGTTTCCTACAAGGTAGCTCCAGAGGACATCCTCCCCCTGAAGTTAGGCTTGACCACTCACCTGCAACCTGGCCCCAACATCTTAGTTTCATACCTCAGCTTCAGTTCCTGCCTTTGACTGCTTCATATTCAGACACTTCTATGTCCTCTCCTCCTGCTCATCTGGAATTTGGGCAGATAGTCCAACTGAAAAATCCACTTCTGCCCCCAGAGTGTCCAAAGACTCCAATTAATATCTGTTTGCTTTTAAGCCTACAACAGCTAGAATCAAGCTGAAGTGAGTCTGCACTAGTATTGAATTTGTAGGCAGCCCTCGCTACAAAGGCGCCAGCCACATCCCTCCAGCACCTGAGCCCCTGCTGGCTCCATTCGCTTCTCTGCCTTATTTCTCAACAGCAGCTCAGTTATGTTTCCTGTTCACTCAGCTATGACACTATTTTTATATCTCCATCAAAGCTTTCCCTGATCCCCCTCCTTTGAAAAGGACCCCTCTAAATCCCATCATAATGTCAGGAATGCAAGAAAGTGCAAGGGTGGCAAGGGATTGGGCAGTGCATGGTCCTACAGCTGTTACCATTTTGGGATCAGAAAGCTGGTGACGATTTTTTACAGGCAGCCACACTGCCACAAATCATACCATGTCTGTCTTTCACACATTTTACCTGTCTGTATTCACAGGGCCTTCCGTGGCTTTCACTTTAATAAATATATAAGTAATTTTTTTTAAATTAACTTGATTCTTCTTTAAACAAGCTCCATGGCTTGTAATAAGCCAACTAGGATGCCTTGTTTATTTACAAAGCCCCTGTCCTCATGAGTTCATGGTTCATTTATGGGTATTTGATGATGAGGGGAAGGGGGAGGTAAACTGCAGATAAGTAGCCAAGCAGTAATTTACAAGGTGACACATATCCTCACTGATGAAGAACCAAAAGCTGGAGGAGTCCAGTGCCAGGGTTCTAACTCAAGTTTGCTTAATCTAATAGTACCTTCTGGAGGAAGTAGTGTCTAAGCTGAAACCTGAAAGACGAGTGAAAATGCCAGATATAGAGGGAACAGAGAGTGTTAACAACCACATGCTCCAGAAGGTGCAAAGGCCCAGGGTCCAAAAATGTGCAGTGAAAGAAATCAGGTATTGTTTTTCATTGGATTCCAGAGAGACCGTGGTGAGGAGTAAAGCTACAGAGGTAACTGGGACCAAATCATGAAGACTATTGATATCAGCTTCTGAAGCCTTCCTAGTCCACTCCAGCCTTGAATCTGGAAGCCAGAGCCACATCTCTCTCTCTCTGGGCAATGGGGTGCTTGGCTACTTCTGGGTGTTCTGGGCTCCCCATTGCCCAGACAATAAAGTCTACCTTTCTAAGACTTTTGTTAAACGTCTCTAACCCACTGATTCCAACTCTCCATTATCATTTTCCCATACAACGTAATACTGCTGTCCCAAATTTCTCTTCCTTTTATAACCCTCCATACTCTTCCTAACACCATGTGTCTGTCAATGTCACTGCCTCTTCCTAGAATGGCCTCCTTGCACTTACTTTCTGCTTACACATCTCTGCCCAGTCTTTTAAGGTCTAACTCAGTGCCACTTGTAGGGAGTCCCCTCAACAAGGATTAGCCATGCCTTTATTAACACTTTGCAGCATAATCAGCTTTCTTCTCTAGACCTTTGTTCCTAAGACTCCATCACAAGCTGTTGATTTCCTTACATAGGGTCTTCTCATAAGTGCCTAGATGAATAATGCAAAGTACTTTTTTAATGCAAGAAATAACACAGGTAGTCATTTGATAAACTGTGAAGGACAATTCATAATTACAGTCTATAATGATTTTATGTATTTTTGTGTTGGCTTAATTTGTATAGTCTACAACTCCAAATAGACTATAAGCTCTTTCAAAAAAGGAAAGATTATTTTTGTTTCTATATTCCCAGTGTTTAATTCCAGTGCATGGGACATATTAAGTGCACTCGTGAATATTTGTTGAATAAAGAAATGGGAAAAATAATGTAAGTAATGAATTCCCTCCATTCTCCCTGCCCCCCACCCTCATCCCCAATACACACTCAAAAAAAAAACAAAAAACAAAAAAACCCTTAATCCTCTTTAATTCTTTGCTAAGAATTTCTGGGTCAATGACTTAGGACATCAGTTAAATATACAAAATGCCTTTTTTGGGATATCCAAGAAAAATTTAAACTTTCTGTGGTAGATTATTCAGCCTAGTGGAATTCAACAAGACAGAGAGTCACTGGGGTTTTACTCTTGACTTTATCACTGACCTTTGAAAGGCACTCAACATACCAATTAGAAACTGCACATTTGTACAACTCAGTAAATTAACAGATGACCAGAAGAAGAAGAAGAAGAAGAAGAAGAAGAAGAAGAAGAAGAAGAAGAAGAAGAGGAAGAGGAAGAGGAAGAAGAAAGAAAGAAAAGAAACTTGTCTTCAGTTCACTGTGAACTTTCCAATCTAGTATCCAAATTGCTACATACACCTTTCCTAGAAAAACAATGAAAGTCCATTTTTCATCATCAGCTACCTTCTGCTGTCTTCATTTTTTTTAACCCAAAGGTGTATGCAAAATTAACTGCCCTGAAGAAAGAAAATGGCTTCCTCATAAGTCAGCGAGCTCCTGCTTTAGCAGCCCAGTGACATCTGAGACTGCATGTTCTCACTCGCAAGTTTGCTGAACTTGGGGCAGCGGTAAAGGATCATGTGTTCCACAGACTCTGCATCTGTTTCTAATCTGGCCACGGATATAGGGAGTTCTAACCTGAAGTTTGTTGGAGGGTAATTACTGAAATTATCACTGGACTAGACTCCTAAGAATAGAGGCCTCTCTGAAGGTAAAAGCTTAAAAACTCAATCTGGGAGACCCTGTTTCTCTGCACAGTGGAGAAGGCCAGCAGGCCGGCAATAAGCTTTCTCCTAGTTATGGGAAATAGAAAATGAACTCACAGATTTCATTCAGTTTAGCATCTGATCTTCTACACTTTTTTAAAAAATTACTTATACAAGGATATTAACATTACACCTGCTGGAAGCTTCCTTTTTCCAAGGCCTATTTTTAAACAAAACATTGAGGATTGATGGTAATTGTCACATTAAAATTATCCTAGTGTTTTATACAAATCTTGTAGCCATTGCAGCTTATTCAATTCCAATTGCATTGTGCAAATTGGCCTAATAATGAAAAGCCATACATTTTCATTAGTGCAGTTGTCCTGTCTGCTGATGGCTGACATTCTAACTTTTGATAAACAGCAGGATTCTCTATACTGCTGATGTCTCAACTCAGAGCTCTCTGCTAAGACAAAATGAATTTTGACTTCTGAATCTCGCTGGTAAAAATTCCTCCTTAGAGATATTCTGAAATTATAGGCATGTTTTTTAAGACCACTTGAAATGGCGACTTCTTATTTATAAGCTGTCTTCTCTCATTCATAAATTGTACACGGTAAGCCATTTTATAGGGTCATTCATTCATTTCTTCATTTTTTGACGGATATTTGTTGATTGTCTACCAGATAACTCGTCCTACACTAGGGGTTATGTGCTTGATATAATGTGACTATGCAGTGGCTGGGGGCAGGGCCTTCTCCTCCCTTCTACAAGACTATACATAATATGAATAGTAACAAGAGGTTTTTAATCATAGTCATTTTGGCCAAAGAATTGTCATCCGTCATGGGAAAGTCTTAGATTTTGAGAATTAGGAACAGTCTTTGATACCAAAAAACTCTCTCCCTAACTCATGCTGGATTTCCCCCACCCACCACTGCACTGTCCCTGTTTACATAATTTCAGCAAAAGTAACCTCAGAACTTATAAGGCAGCCCATTCTATGAGTAGACAATTTGAGCAATTGGATCTTAAAATATGCCTCAAATATTCACCCACCCATTCTTGGGCTTCTTTCAGAAGTAAAAAAGCAAATCATCTCAATTTTCTATATTTGAAGATAGTTATTTTTTTTTTAACTCCTAAGCCTTCCCTCAAAGCTGAGCACCCATTTTTTTAAATTTTTGTTTTAAGTTGTTGATGTAGGTTTTAGCCTCTTCTCCCTATTGTTCACTTACATCTAGATGTCTGGCAGTCAATGACCCTCTTAAAATAAAATATTTATATAGTTTTGACACAGTAATGAGAAGTAACATCAGCAGAATTTCCTATGGGCGCGTTGCTCATGAACCACTCTGTATTCAACTACTTGGGTCTTCACAGACAGCCCTACAAGATTCCTGTTTTAGAGTTGAGGAACTTGTGATTCAGAAAGGTAATGATTGGCCTGTGGTCATCCAGACACTAAAGGGCAAAGTCAACACTCAAAACCTGGGGGTTCACTCCACAAGTCGTATGATCTTTCCCTTGTTCCACAGATCCATTGTAGCTGGAATTAGTTCATGAATCATTCTCATCTACATTATTTACAGAAAATATTCTCTTGGTAACACTGGACCTAAAGGAGAATTTAGGCAAGATTTGTTTGGAGCAGCAGTTCTATATAACCCTCTGAATGAAACTGTGAAGTGAAAGACAAAGAAGCAGACAAAAGAGAATTATGTAGAATCAAGAGGGCTTTAGATGATATATGAAGGCACTAATAGAAAAGTGACTATTCACAGGGCTATGATTGATTATGTATTTAAAATAAACACAGTTGCCTTTCTTTACTTTGGCTCTGAGAGGGGCTGAACTTTAGCACCATAATGGCCCACTGTTGTCTACATGGCAGGTGGCTGGTACATAAATCCCCACAAGTGGCAGACTGAGGGGCCAATGTATGGATTTGATCTATGAATATTGCATATCCTGCATTTTAGCAGAGAAACAAACCAGCTGTGTCTGTGTTCCCAAGTCTCTGCCTCAGCTTCATGAGAGAAGCAATGAGGACCTACCTCCCTTTTAGCTTAAAAATGGAAATGACTAAGTGCTATTAAAAGTTAGTTGTTGCAATCCCTCATGTAGACTATCTTTCCAGATTATGGAAGGAGTATTTTCATGCACTCTGAGGTTATAAAAAGTCCTCTAGGGTTATCAAGTCCAATCCCTGGTGGGATACTTTAGGCATCTGTACAAGAACTCAAAGGTATTGCCTAGTGGAATATTTTGGGGGATGCAGACTCATTATTTCCCAAAGTAACCCACTTTTTCATTACACATTACTTCATTACTTTCATTACACATTTCATTACACATTTCATACACATTACTTCAATATGGCAAGTCAGTGGAACGTCAGATACAGGACAGTGGTCCCCTTTAATAACCTACATACTACATATAGTAGGGTATAGAAGAAAGGAGGGACAATTAAAAAAAAATCTTCGTTGAAAATCCATCCATGTGCCAAGGGCAGATTTAGGGGGAAAGAAAAAAAAGATTTAGGCCTGGAATTATCTCTGCAGATCACCTAGTCCACCATCCTGATGTACAGATGAGAAAAACAAAGCCCAGATAGAGCCATGACCCACCATTGGAGAGCCATTTCTATTTTACCAAAGCAACAATAGTCTCTGGCTTGATGTTACGACATTCCATTGCCCTCATCATCAGACACCGATTTAGTCATTGCCTTGCAGTGGTTAAAAATTTGTGTGCATGGGGCACCTGGGTGGCTCAGTCGGTTAAGTGTCCGACTTCAGCCCAGGTCATGATCTCACGGTTCTTGGGTTCAAGCCCCGTGTCAGTCTCTGTGCTGACAGCTAGCTCAGAGCCTGGAGCCTGTCTTCAGATTCTGTGTCTCCCTCTCTTTCTGACTCTCCCCTGCTCATACTGTCTCTCTCTCTCTCTCTCTCAAAGATATATAAAACATTAAAAAATTATTTAAAAATTTGTGTGCATTTCTTTCTGATTTTATACACACACACTGTCTTCTAATCAAATGACCAGACATTTGTTCAATGATTTTTAGAAACATGGCCCTCTTAACTGTGTCATCTCTTTTTATCCTCCTGCAAACAAATATGACAATTAAAAAACACATTATGGAGGGCTTGACCTGATTTTACAGGTGATATACATGAGATTTTGTTGTAAATTGCCATTTTCTTCTACTAGTAATAATGGGAATAGTAAGATAGTTAACATTTACTGATACATTAGTACGTTCTGAGGCTATTCTTACAGTCTTCCACAATTGTATTTTTAAAATGTTTAATAATAATATTTATCAAATAATAGTATCATACCCATTTTATAGAAGAGGAAATTGAGGTTTCAGGAGGTTAAGTAACTTCACTAATGCCACAGATCTGGAAAGTGATGGAGCTGGGATTTTAACACAGATAGTTAGACACCAAAAACCTACATTTGGACATATGGCCCCATTCTTAAGGAAGGCAAGTGTGAAAAATATTTAGCAACCTGTTGCTCATACTTACTCATACAGTGGAAAGGGGAACACCAGCATCTGCCTTAAAACTTCAAAGACCTAGGTGAAGTGAAAAATCAACAAATGATTTAAAAAGTGAGAAAAGCTAAATGTCTGATTGTGTGAGACTTGCTACATAGTTATGCAAAAGTGTATGTCTGTGCAGACAGGCATTGGGAAGATAAAATCATTAGTTTCTGTGTAGTGAGACTTGGAGCAGTTTATTTTTCTATTTAAAATATCCTTCAGCTAATTACTATTTTTACCAATCTCAATGTTTAAAAATCAAATGGTAATAATACAGACTTCTCCATGTTGTCCTTTGGTCACATTCCCTAAGGCGCCCTACGGGTTAGATGATAATATTGATGAAACGACCCACAGAATTCCAATTCTGCCCCCAGCAGGTCCTCTCTGCAGCAAGGTGCAGCTGTCTGCTTCAGTGTATATTGCATTCAGCAGATATTGTGGGGCAACCACTACATGCCAGCTATCCGGGCCAAGACTTGGTCTGCTCTTGAAATATTCTAGGGAAGGTGAAATGACCCCACACAGAGACTATAACACCTCAGGAGGAGGGGATAGATTATCTGAGTTCAGGGCTTCAAAAAGCAGGTTTTATCTGAGTGGAACCTCTAAGGATGATTAAGAGTTTGCCAGAAGACACTCGTGGGGATGAGCATTGGGTGTTATGTGGAAACTAATTTGACAATAAACTATTTGTAAAAAAAAAAATAAAAAAAAAAAAAGAGTTTGCCAGAAGAGGAAGGCAATAACTGAGTGTACGGGGAGCTGTTTGTGCAAAGGCATGGAGTTGTAAAACCGTCATAAGCAGATGGGTGTGGTTGGATGTGAATTGCAAGTGGGGTGGCCAGGAATGAAGGTAGGTAGGCGCTGGGGGCCACTTCTTAGAGGGTTTCCTGAAACATGCTGAGAGGCTGGAGGGTCCCTAGATGCACTTTGAATAGACAAGTGCCAGAACAGAATATAGACCTCCCTGTTCATAAAATTATAATGGTCCCCACCCCCTCATGTTACCACCCGTGGATGTGGAGGAAAACTCAAAATAACGAGCCACTGTGGAAATAGGCTGGCTGGCTGGAGGCTTAGGTCTCCAGTTTGGAGCCCCTTGGGAGTACCTCCTCCTGAGATGATGTGCTATGCTCACATCAGTAAACCACCTCACAGACAGATCGACTAACACACAGTGTCTAAAGCCCTTGTGTTCCTCTGTGGACCTCAAAAGCCCCTTAGTGCCCAATATTGTGTAACTAGCGCTTGTGACAGATGAAAACACTTACAAGCCCCCACGTACAGAAGTTTTTTTTCCAGTTTGTGTTTTTCATTTTGTTTGTAAGAATAAGGAGCAAGTACCGTTCACAAATAATCAATTGAATGGTGTCCCAGCCTCCTGCTATGTTCTGCTTTCGTGTTTTAATAAGCTTAACAGTGAACACAACTCAATGTTATTAAAAAAGAAACAGCGTATGGCTGTTTCTTTCCAGTCATCCTGTAAGTGTGCTTCCCTCTGTTATTTCAAAAGTATTAAAAGGTAATTGTTTTATTTTTCAATTAAGGCCCACATTTGCGAGAGTTTGTGTCCATATGCATTCCCAGCACAATTGCATTTTCACAGTGCCATGGCTCTCCCTTGGGTGACAGTTTTTGCATTTGGTGGTGAATGATGGCAATTCCAACCCAGCTCTCGTGAGCAGTTGGGAGAGCCTGAGCTAAAACTCACCCAAGGATCGCACTGCCTAGGTTTTTGTCAGCAAAGGAATATGAATAATTGAAAGCGAGAAGAAGCAAGGATGCTGTTTCTGGAGCCTGGTTTGACTAAGGGAGATAAAATGGCTTTGATTTAAGGGGAGAGAAAACCACACCATAATGAACTCCAGGATTTCATAGGCGAATTTTGCCATTTTATCAAGGGAACAGGCAAAACCGATGTAACTCAAAGTGCTGATTACCTTGCTCCCTGGATTATGCAAGGTAGTAACTTCTGGGAGCAGGAGACAAATTGGAGCAAGTTTTAGGAGAAAATGATTGGGCTGTTCTCATTTAGAACCATCTCCCTTTCCCCAGTACCCCGGCAAAAATGCAAATGGAAATTGCCTGGCAGTTCTTTCTAATCAATCTGCCTCCAGAGGTAGTAAATTCTCCCTGGCCTTCTCCTAACTGAGCTCTGCTCCAGCTAGAGCATGATAGATCCTCTGCCTTTTGCCGCCTCCATCTGTGACACTTCTGGGAATTAGAATCTACAAATTCGCCACTAGGAGAGTGTGGGGTGCCCAAATATAAGCTCACCAATCTTAAGTTGGATTGTTTCTCACTGAAAAAACAGCTTATTAAAAGCCATAATATTTCATTCAATTGCAGCTCATCAGAAATTATTCCATAAAGATATCCTCTTCACCAACAGCTGCAGAAAGTTTCTGGCATCTAAGGACAGCCAAAGATGACATAGATTATGAGGTCTGGGGCACTTCTCCCCAGACGGCATTATTATGCTTTATCATATTTACCTGTTTGATGTCAGCCTTACCTGTAGGATTATAAGTCACACAGTGACAGAGTCCAAATCTGATTTGTTCATCCCTCTCTTCCCCATGCCAGGTTAATGACCGGCATTGAGAGCTACCCGATCAGTGCTTCTTTCATTCATTCATCTGTGCATTCATGCATTCATTCATTCAAGAAACCAAGTGAGGGCCTTCTGTGAATGACTAGGCACTGTGGTAAGCCCTTGGACTACAACAGTAAACATGGCTTTCAGACTCTCAGAGCTCATACTCTATGGGGGAGACTTGGATTAGCAGATAGTTTTGGAGAGCGAGAAAGTAAATGGACAGGCACTGTGAGACACTAATGAAAGAAGGGAGCTTTATTCAATTTGGGGTCAGGGAAAGTGATTATAAAAAGGTGACATTTCTGTTGATACTGGAGGAGTGAGAAGGACCCAGGTATACAAGGAGAGAGGGGAGAGAAAACTCCCAGCATCAAAGAGGCCCTGCTGTGTCAAAACTTGGCATTTTTGGGAAACCCATGTGTTAGTCCATTAGGACCGCCATAACAAAGTACCACAAACCAGGTGGCTCAAACAGCAGAAATTTGTTTTCTCACAGTTCTGGAGGCTGAAAGTCTGAGATCAGGGTGTCAGCATGGTTAGTTTCTTCCGACACCTCCTTCTTTGTCTTCCAGATGGCTGTGTCTTCCCCCTGTGTCTTCACATTGTCTTTCCTCTAAACCAATCTGTGTCCAAATTTCCTCTTTTTAGAAAGACACCAGTCATGTTGGATTAAGACCTACTCAAATGAATGACCTTATTTTGGCTTAATCACCTCTTAAAAGACCACATTTCAAAATATAGTCACATTCTAAGATGCTGGGGTTAAGGACTTTAACATGAATTTTGGGAGACACTGTTCCCCCCCACAACACTTGATGAAGGCGAGTTGGGTAGGATCTTTCTATCTAAGTGTAAAAGAGCTATGGAAGGGTAATAAACAAAGAGTCCCAGGGATGATTTGCTTTTATAGTCACTGCTTTGAGAGAAGTATGGAGAAGAAATCATGGTGTGACAAAAATAGACATGAGGAGAACAGTAACTATCGCAGGTGCTCCGCAAGAGGACGGTGGAAGTGAGGTTAGGGAGAGGAGAAGGCTTCAAGATGAAGCTGGGAAACATAAATCCATGCTTTGAATGAGTGAATGAATGAATGATTGAATGCATAAGTTAATGAAATCCAAAGAATGAATAAATCAAGCCCCATTGACATTGTGAAAACCTGGCTTTTCCCTGCAGTCAATGAAATAAGACCTCTTGTCTTTCTATGTCTGTCCCCAATAGGAGGCCTTTCCTGCCTTGTGTGATACGTTTGTGTGGGGGAGCCTCTTACTCTATGTGCAGAAGGATCAATTCTCTGTTCCTCCTCTCCTGTCACACAGCAGGCATTGCACATGCATTGTTTGAGTCAGTAGAATGCAAAGAAAGGGCAACATCCACCTTACTGACACTGGGAACACTGGTATTGGTAATTGTCATTCATCAGCCTTTCTGCTTTTTAGACAAGCCCCTGTCTTTGAGAATGTCTTTCCAATGTCAATTGCAAAGTAGCTTTTTTAAAAGAAGGTGGTTTTACTCATTTGGGTTTGTGACATTAGCCAAGCACCATTTTCCACAGTATTTATAATGTGGGTTTTCTTCCTTCACCTCACACATGCACATACAGAGCGATGGAGCCATTCCTTGCAAGAGATCCAAATGACTGATTAATTAGTGCAATCAGAGATTCACAGATCTGTTCAGTTGCAGCTCTGGATGGGGTCTTCATGGCATGTGAGTCCACCAGCTCCTCCTGCCTCCATCCTGACCAGAATTTTACTCTAGAAAAGTTGTGACAACTACCCCAGCCTCTTCTTGTACCATCCACGGAAGAAGGAGCTCATCACTCTACAGCGCCCTCCTCCATGCTACTGCCAATCTACTTAAACTGGTTGTTTCGACCTAAAGAAGAAAAATGAGGTTGTCCTTCCCATATTCACACAGTTCTCTATCCCTCCTTTCATGTAGCAGCCACTCACGGGTTTGCAGCTCCTTGTTTAATGGCTCTATTTCCTTTAGTAGATGCTCAGGACAGATGATTTCAGTACCTTTATCAGTCTGGTCATTTATCTAACTGAGGCCCACTTGGGTCATTGTCTCTCTTAAAATGAGGTGCAGACATTGAATATAGTGTTCCAGGCAGGTATTGGCAAAGAGTATGTATGTATGTATCATGGTTGATGGAACTACCGTCCTCCCAGACACCAAATTTCCTTTCCCATCTTTTTTTTAAAAATGTTTGTTTATTTATTTATTTTGAAAGAGACTGTGTGCAAACAGGGGAAGGGCAGAGAGAGAAGGAGACAGAGAACCCTAGGCAGATTCTACTTAGGCAGCACAGAGCCTGATGTAGGGCTCAAACCCACGAATGTGATATTATGCCCTGAGCCAAAACCAAGAGCCAGACACTTAACTGACTGAGCTACCCAGGCACCCTTCCTTCCCCTTATTAAAGACTGAATGTTTGTCTTAACAGAGGACCATGGGGGAGAAGAAGGGAAAAAATAGTGGGGAGAGGGAGGGAGGCAAACCATGANAAAAAGACTGAATGTTTATGTCTCCCCACCACACACACCAAATTCCTGTGTTGAAATCCTAACCCCCGCTGCGATGGTATTAGGAGATGGAATATTTGGTAGGTGATTATGTCAAAAGGGTGGAGCTCTCATGAATGGAATTGGCACCCTTATACAAAGAAAAAATAAAAAGACCCAAGAGAGCTCTCTCACTCTCCCTCTGCCATGTGAGGCTACAATGAGAAGTTGGCAGTGTACATCCCAGAATAGAGGCTTCACCAGATCACAACCATACTGGTGCCCTGATCCCAGACTGTCGGCCCCCAGAATTGTGAGAAATAATTGTCTGTTGTTTATAAGCCACCAGTCTGGTATTCTGTGGTATTCTGTTACAGAGGCCTTAACTGACTAAGACCATTTGCTTTCTACATACAAATCACATAACCTTGTGATATTTGTCTCTTAATTTTCCTTTGTTTTTTTCTTTTCTAATCTATTAACTGCTCTTCCTCTTGCCTAAGAGTACAAAAATCTCCAATTAAACTATAATCCTGTCTCCAGTCTTTTTACTCCTCTCTCAGTGTTATAACACTTCCCCAAGGACTACAAATTGCTCAGTCTGAGCTTGCCCTTCCCTTCTTTAAAAGCTCTTTGATTTGTGTGTGTGTGCATGTGTGTGTATGTGTGTGTGTTTGTGTGGTGAGGCGATAGGTTTCCAATGGTTTTAAAACACCTGAAAGTTCAAGTTCAAACTTCAAATTCATGCACTACTCTTCACAAGCTATCTATCACCTGATTCCCTACCTAGTCCCATCTCCCTTCCCCAACTCCATACTGTGCTTTTCAAATGCCACTTTAATCCTCAGCCTCATCATATCCGTCCACCTGCTGCCAATAAAGACCTTCCCCACTTCTTCTCTGGCAACACCTACTTGTCTGTCAAGAATTAGAGTCTCACCCCTCAGGGAACCAGTCCAGACTCCCCAGGGCAGGCTAGCACACATCCTCTCTATCATGAGGTTTTTTTCCTGGTCCTAAAGGACAGATATATCACAGTGGAGTGTCCATGTCTGGTGACTTGTGTATCTCTCCCATTAAACCACGGACCCCAGTTCATCTGTATCCTTGGTGTCTGGGACCATACCTAGAATGGAGGAGACACTCAGTGCATGGAGCTAAACTTTTATCCCCAGTGAGTGGAGCTCTGAAGATTAGGACTGCCCCAGTATAAATAACCAGGGAGGCCGTATCATGGTTCACATATTCATTTCCTGAGTAGTATTGAGCATGAGGAAGACAGAGCACCATTCTCCACAGAGTCAGCCTAAAACCCAAGAGTCACCAGGGCTTGACAAAAACCCTACATCTAAGCAGTTAGGATTTACACTGCAACTAGAAAATCAGATCAAAACAGCTCAACAATGCCTCACCTCAAGAGATGGGAATGTTTCATGGACCAAACAGCTCCAACCATAGTCACTAGCAACCACTTATTACCTCAGCCCAACATGAAAGACATATTAAATTGATTTGATAAGTGCCCCACCCAAGTATTAAGGAAGAAAATGCATTCAAATTCTAATTAGTAATTTTAAAAAGTAATTTTATATATACTTTTATGATCAAACAATGCAATATAAAACAAATATTTAAAACTTATCTTAAAACATAGCTACCCTGATAAGCATAATTTAGAAACCTTTAATGAATTCACCTCAATTAGCCTTTAATTAAATAGCTCATTAAAAGCTGATTTGAATACTGCTCATGGAGAAATCCTTGTTCAACTGTTGTGACAGAACAGGAAGTTAATGAAGTTAAAATTAAGTGCAATTTTGGGGGAACAGCCTGAAAGTCATAAAGCTACAAGAGGAAATAAAATCTCTGAACTTTGCCTGACACCTGAGACTTTTCATCAGCACCAGAGGCTCAAGGAAAGGGTAGATTTGAGGCCCCAGGCAGGAAACGTGTCTTTCTACCCTTTGTTCTCAGCTTGGGGCTTAGGGTGTTGGAGGCAAAGGTAGTGTTTGATGAATGAACAAATGAGTGAATGAATAGTCAGAACTGATCTGTACATATTCTAAATTCAAGCAAAAGAGAAAATAATATAAAATACAGTTATATATTTGAAGCACTTACCCTGTGTCGTACATTTTGTAGGAATTTTTAAAAATGTATTTCTCCTCATAGCCTTCATGTGGGGGGGCTAAAATATTTTTCTATTACTTTTAGGTGAAAAAAACAGAACAAAGTGGTTAACTAACAAAAGTAGCAAATATCTGAGCTGAATTTTAGTTCAAATGGAAGGAACCCAAATATTTTAAATCTTTCAAGGCCCCTTTCTAGACTTACCTGAAAAAATACGCCTGCCAGCAGCCTTCAACTTCTCATGACCCTCCCCATTGCGAATTCCTTCCGAAAAATATATCCCCAAGTTGCTGACTTTTGTTGCCATAGCTATGACATTCTTGAGATGCCATCTATCAATTGATTCTTCCTGTAAATGCTGCTCTGTTGCCTTCGTCTGGGAGACTTGACCTGAGTCTAGCAAGTCCTGAGGTGTTCTACCAGCTCCAGGAAGGCTACAGTGAGAAGCCAGAGAATCACCATTGGGGTTAGAGGGTGCTGACAAGCAGGGATCTGGTTCCCCACGCCAGGATGGCCAGAACAGCTCTGTTGTTCTCTTTTATGTATCAGACTGTTACGAGAAAAGTCTTTAGGACACAAGTTTTCCTGGCTTAAGGATAAAGGACATTTCGAAGATGCTGATATGACCCAACTCCCTATGCCTACCAACCCCACTGATGATTTTACAATTTCTGTGTGATTACTTCCAGGCTAGAAGTCTCTCTGACCTCCAGGAACAGCCGTTTCCATTCTTAGACAGGTATGACCTTGAGACAACCTTCCTTGCTTCACACCAAGAGACCATTCTGAAGCTTATAGCCTTTAGCCCTATTTATTTATATTCTTTGTAGTCTCAAGGAAAAGCCATTATCTACATAGACATTAATTAACATTTACTGAGCACCAGCTATTGGACCAGACAGTCTCTTTCATACCCACCCCCCACCCCGGCCACACACAGTTTATGTCACATAGGGATTATCAGTATTCCCATTTTGTAGAAATTTGTGAGGCTCAGTGAGTTAGGATAACTAGGTCACATTGATGGGGTATAGCAGGGATGAGATCCGAACTTTGTCTCTGAGTCAATATCCCATGTTGGCAAACATCCAGAATAGAACATGACTTCTGTGATAGGCAAGATACCCTAAAGGCTCAGCTGAGACACAAGAGCCTCTATGTCCTATGCCCTCTGGACTCCACTTTCACCTGGCCATGCATCTTCTTTGTACCTCTGTCCGCACCCAGGACCTAGCACATAAAGGGATACTCAGGAAATTTGTGCCACCGAAATAGATCAATGCAGAGGGCAGGGAACTCCTTGAGGTACCTTCACTTTCTCTAATGCAAGTGTTTTCTGGACCTTGGTTGGTTAATCTAGAAAATCTATTTAATTCCTGCCCATGAGTAAGTTTTGAAATATGTAAAGCACTATGTACAGGACTCACTGTGTATCTGTCCCCTGCCCACTTCTCCAGCCTCACCTCCTGCCTAGTTCTCTCTGCCTTCGGTGCTTCAGTCTCCCCAGCATTTTGAATAGGCCATAATCCTTCACCGTGTGGTAGTGTTGGCATGGGCTCCCCCTGGCTCCTGTTTTGTTCCACCTTTATGTGCTACTCATCCACCCTTTCTTCAAGGAGCCTTTCTTTTTCTTTCCAGTATCGATTAAGTGCCCATTAGTGTCATCCATAAGACTCTGTATTATTTCCCTCTTTATAATATCCTAATTCTATATACTGAACATCTTCACTCCCCATTAAGGAAATCTTTGAGGAGGAGAGACCATGCCCCCTGCTCACCATGGGATTGCCACCACCTGGTACCTAGTAGATATTTTATAAGTATGTACTAAATGAATGAATAAATAAGTGAATAAAAGTGAATGCATGCTTCTCTAATATATGCATATAAACAATTATAAGATGTCAAACAAATATTTAAATGCTCACATCTGTGTAAATAACTCACCCTTCTGCCCTATCCAGAAAGCCCCAGGAGGTTCACTGCATTCCTCTCCCTACTTGTCAAGGTGCCTCTATCTATACGCCTGGCCATGCCATGTCAGCACTTCTGGGACTTCTAGGAAGGTTGAATTAGAACCACAAATTCTGTTTCCAGACCATGAAGAGCATATGGGACACAGCATCATTAAACTGAAGGTAATTGGTTGTGAATAAGTTTGAAATTGTTTCAAAGGTCCACCTATGTGCATGAGAACACTCAGGCTGGGTCTGCATCTCCTTCCAAATGTTAGCACTTGAATGAGCACATTCATATTCTCATGCAGCTCTCTGTGCAGTGATACAGCCCAGGTGACAATCAGGCATTCTCTTGCACAGACCACTGGACTTCATCATCCATCCGTCATTCATTCCTTCCTCATTCAGTAGTTATTTGTTCATTGCCACCTTCAGTTCTTCAGTTAGACCCTAGCATGCAGAATCCATCCATCCATCCATCCATCCATCCATCCATCCATCCATCCATTCACCCATCCACCCATCCATCCATTTGCATTTCTAAGCATCTGACCTTTGTCTAAGATCACTGTCTGGCTCACAGTGGGCAATTCTCAGGCAAAATACCATACAGTCTCTCAGAGGCCCTCAATAGAGCCAAGATGCAGTCACCCACAGCCTTAATCTACTCCTTGCAATAACCTTTACTGGATTTCTTCAATTTCTCATCTCACTTCTCCACCCTTTTACTGAACTCCCTAAAATCATTTCCCTAAATAAACATTTTGTGCCCAAATTGTTGACTAAAGATCTGTTTGAGAGGAGACAAATTAAGAGATCATCCCAGAAACATGTTCATTTCTTCCAGATCACCTAACTCATTGGTGATTATGCATGCATTAAAGCCAATCTTTGCTCACTGTCAGTCTCCCTCGTAAGACTGTTAGCTCCTTGAGAAATGGCACCTTGGTAGCTCTTAGTTCTCCATTGACTACCTAGTGCCTGGCACAGAGCAGGTGCTCAATGAATCTTTCTTAAATGAATAAAAGGGCATGCCAGGCTGGAAATTAAACTTTATTGACTCAATCCCTGCTCACAAGCTGAGAGAAGCAAATTGGAATATTTATAATATACTCTCATTGAAATAATTGTCATTCATTAACATCATATGTTATGAGGCCTTAGGAAAGGATACTGAACCCAGCTAAAGAGTAATCTGTGAAGCCTTTTCAGGGAAGTGATCCTGAAGCCTAATTGCACAGGACACATAACCCAAGGGAAGAAGGGCACATACACCAAGTATCTGTTGGATTATTGAGAAGAGGCAGGATACAAATTCATGGGCTTGACAATTGGACAGATTATAATACCTGTACCTCAAAGGCTTAGAACCAGGCTAATCATATTGTAATAAATATTAATAGTGAAAATGAATAGCAAAGGCATCCATAACAACAGGCACATCCAGTGTGTGCCCTCACATGTGGCTTTT
The DNA here is from genome assembly GCF_008692635.1 of Crocuta crocuta. Classification (NCBI taxonomy): domain Eukaryota; kingdom Metazoa; phylum Chordata; class Mammalia; order Carnivora; family Hyaenidae; genus Crocuta; species Crocuta crocuta. The sequence goes on from NW_027528798.1 coordinate 2,669,421, forward strand.
TCTAGAAATTAGGCTAATCTAAAGATACTTTTGTGGAGATGATCTCACTTTCTGGAAGTAGTGGATTAGGGTAGCAGGGGGCTTGGCCCAGGGAAATTTCCTGTCTGCCAAAGCTTTGTCAGTCCCCAGGGGCCAGGAGTCTTGTTCAGGGAGCAGATGCCTCCCCAGCAGAGCTTCTGAGTTCTGAACTCCACTTCTGTCTTTCAAGAGCCACACCTGTGATTGTCAGCAACTCTGTTTTCATTTGCAAATGTACTTAACGCTGGGAGGGATTTGCCAAATTGTCTATCAACTGTGATCACTGAGTAGGATCCAAGTTTATCTTTTGTATTATGGTGAGGCTGATTGCTGTAATGAACAATGCTAGAACCTCAGTGGCTTAATATACTAAAAGAATGTTTCTCGCTCACAGGAAGTAGGATTGGGCACTAGATAGGTGGTCTTCCACTACTGCTGTTTAGAGACCTAGATCTCCTTAACTGCTGGTGCTGCCATCCCGTAGGTCTCAGTGTTCACTCTGGATGCTCTACACCCTACCAGCAGCCTGGCCAAGTTGCACAGGACGTTGCTCTTCCCGGGCCTGATGAGGTTTGCCATTTCTGCTCACATGTCATTGGTCATAACTCAGCTCCAAACTCCACTGAAATGCAAGGGAGCATGAGAGTCATGGTCCAACTGTGTTCCCAGGCAGGAAAGATAACAGGATTTTGTGGACCTAGAGTTCTCTCCCATACTTCCCAAGGTATATTTTGAAAGGATGAGGCCATGAGAAAATAACCAAATATGGTATTCCCTATCTGGTTTGTGGAATGCAGTCTGCCCTTCTTTCTTGATAAGATCATTTTTTCTTCATTTTAACTGATAATGAGGATGAAGAGCTGAGTCAGTTGGACCGGCTGATCTAAAATCTTACTGATGAATATGTTGATATGAAGACTTACTGGAGAATGTGTCCAAATCCTTTTTAACTTTAGGAAATGCAAGGTCCGAAAATTAGTGAAGTTCAAAGAATGGACTGCCTCTTGGCCAAAGAAATGACTTTAGTTTTGGGTAAAAGTTTATAAAAAGTGTGTGTGTGTGCGCGCGCGCACGCGCGCACACACATGCAGGTGTGCCCAAAAGACCTTGGGAGATAATGCAAAGATATACCAAATGAGAATGTATCCCTAATATATGTGTCTTCAGAAAAATCTCTAAATTAGAGTCAGAGGATCTGAAATTATTTTCTCCATATTAAGAACAGAGTTGAGGGGTGCCTGCCTAAGTGGCTCAGTAGGTTCAGTGACTGAGACTGAGCCCTGTGTCTGGCTCCATGCTGACAGTGTGGAGCCTGCTTGGGATCTGCTTTCTCCCTTTTTCTCTGCTTCTCCCCTGCTCATGCTTTCTGCCTCTCTCTCAAAATAAATCAATAAAATTAAATTTAAAAAACAGAGGTGAGTCTCTAACATCTGCAACCATATTACATTGTTATAATCATCTCCATTTAAAAGGTGAGTAAACCAGAGCTGATAGACATTAAGAATTTTGCCTCCAAGGTTATACAGCTACTAGGAGGTGGAGGTAGAATAAAACCCTCAAAAATCCTTTGTGAAAGCCCATCATCAACAGTATCTTTTGTCAAGCCTTTTGGAGGTATCTGCCCATTTCAGGAAAAAATATTGCTTTCTAAAATGCATGTAATTAATTTGTGACTGTTGTGTACTACTGTCTAAAAATTTGTACTGAAGTGGAATAAACAAAATTTCCTATTCTTCTACCCAACTACAACCATGGCTAAAATGAGAGCAAATATTTTTTAACCACCCCACTCACCACATCCAACCTTCAGAAATCTTCTTTACTAAATTAATTAAATATGTCCAGTCCTTCCTTAAGGTCTTCATCACCCTTGATATCTTCCCTTCTAACCATGGACTTGGAGAAGCCAAAAAACCTCAAGGTCTTTTATTCAGAAGTCTGTTTTCCAACGCAAAGTAGGAATTTTGGCAGTTCCAAGTTCAGAGACGATGCTGCTCATAATAGATCCATTTCAGGAAAAAAAAAAAAGTGGTATGGCCTAGGACAGTGTCCTAATGATATTGCAGTTCCCAGGAAGGTACCAAAGTCATGGCAACTGGATGCTGAGTTCACATTTTCTCACATGTGTACATTATCTCCAAGTATTGTGACATCTCTCCTTTCTATCTTACTATGGAATAATAGAAAAAATTGAAGAACATTAAAGTAGAGTTCAATGCACATACCCATCCATTCCTCTGATATTGGTGTGTTCTTTGCACAAAGTGCCATGTCAGGTATGAAGGATACAACAGAGATTAAATTTTGTATTATGGCATGTGTTCTAGTTAGAGTCTGGGAAAAAAAGCAATGAGAACTCAGTCCTTGGCCAACAGTATGGTGTTTGTTCCTCTTAAGTATGGAAGGTAGAAGGGACACTCCAATATCACCATTTTGCTGAGGAGGAAATGGAGTCCCATAAAGCATTTAGTGATTTATTAAAAGGGAAGCACAGATAGAGAGTAGTCCATCCAGAGCTCAAACCTATGCTTCTGATTTGTAATGTAAATGAGAGCATTATAAGGAGTTGGGAGTCATCACAGACACATTTTATCTAAAACACCACAGAGGCGCCCGGATAGCTTGGTCGGTTAACCTTTCAACTTCGGCTCAGGTCCTGATCTCACAGTTTGTGAGTTCAAGCCCCACATCGGGCTCTGTGCTGACAGCTCAGAGACGGGAGCCTGATTCAGATTCTGTGTCTCCCTCTCTCTCTCTGCCCCTCCCTTGCTTGTGCTCTGTCTCTGTCTCTCAAAAATAAACATTAAAAGAATTTAAAAAAAGAATCCACAAGACCTATCGTACCCAATATGGCTTTCCTAACCACTTATTTGGAAGATCATGATAGTAACCTGTCAGGATGTTCTAGTTACAAGTCCAAAACAAACAAACAAAAAATGCCCATGTTTCCTCTGATTCTGAAATTGTGCACTGAAGGACCTAGCATGGCACTCAGCAATTGACCATGTTTGGCATGTATCATACATTCCTGCTCTTGTCCATTTGAGATGATGATCACATTATTCCCAAATTACCTACTTTTCAAATGTGCACCTACTTCCCTTCCCTCCCCCCCCCAAAAGAAACGGGACTATGCTTATTTTGGTCCCTGAGATGTTTCCGTAAATGGCTGAGGAAAAAGTACCAATTTACTAACAAAATAAAATTTAAATATATAACCGCAACATGTTTAAAAAGTTGCCTTTGTCCATTGTTTCACTCCTAACAATTATTACCCTAAGGTCCTGGGCTGATGTTTTTTAACAAGGAATTGATTTGGACTGGCTAGGAATAGGCTACATGGCACACAAGGTAAGCATGAAAAAGAGCTTTGCATTTTGGCCGTATCACATGTGTGTAAATTATCTTCAGCAGGGAGAGTTTTATTATTAATCATTTGTGCCAATAAATGTCTCATTAAATCTAACTTTCACTTAAGGAGTATGCAATTGTCATTATATAAATATTATGTAATTACATAATGGCTCAACTATTAAAAAATCTGTATTTAACTAATATTCAAACCATATTCGTAAAATGCTCTATCCTAGTGACTATTTGAGAATTCCATAATCTTTTGATTAAAGACTGTAGTACTCTACTGATTGTATTTGGATAAGCCATGTTGTCTTTATAATAAGGTGTGTTGATATTAAAGATGATTAAACATTTTCAAGGGAAGAACCACTTCATGTTCACCCACCTTTCATCTCCATATTATGAATTATATATCATTCTTTCACTTTTATATCCTAAATACTTTTTTTCTCTTTCTTTGTAGGCAATTATACAGTGACCCATCCATATAGCTCATGAGATTTCTCAATTTTTTATGAATGTCTGTAAATATGGAGGAAATGAGCATAAAATTTATGACCAGTTGGACCATATTAATTTTTTTGTTAGAGGGATATAGTCATTACACTGTCCTGTTTGAATGTAAGAGGAAATTATTATAGAATAGTAGGGGAAAGATGGATATTTAAATCTAGAAAGTTCTTTAACCTAGTATGGACCAAGTTCCATGTAAACTGAAGGTTTGGGAGGGCTAACTTGGATTCTACTTTGATATATTTTCTGGGAAATGGCAGGAGGTTCAGAGCCCAGGGCATGAGGAGTGAGTCTGGGCTACCTGCTACCTAGAAGAGGGTGAATGGAGGTGGGATTAGATTGAGCCAACTTTAAGGAACTAATCTATGAAGAGTGTCTGTATCCAAGGAGGCTTGATAGACTTAAATTTGATCTTGGCCCAATGCTAATATTCACAATAACATAACATCAGGATGCTGAGCTTGAAATGTGGTTGGAGCCAAAGTGGCCTGAAGCCTACCCCAGAGAGGACAGGAGGGAGAGCATGCATCCTTTCCAGGAATTATGGCAGAGAATACCCCATGATAAAGGGAAACTTTGATGAGGACAAGGCCCACAGCTTTTTCATTCATGATTATATCCATAGCATCGGTATAGGGTCAGCACACTGGTTTTCCAGAAATATTTGCTGAATTGTGGATAGAAGGAGAATGTGGCCAGTGTTAGGGCACAGTAGAGTATCAGACTTGTGGGCTGGGCTTTAGTACATGGTTGGGCACCTAGGGCAGACCCCTAAGAAAAAATCCAGGTGTGTGGACTAGTCCTAGAGTAAAAGACATTTTAGGATAGGAGAAGGAGCATGATGCTCAGATCTTAAGGACCAATGGGTACCCATCTGAGGTGGAATGTGTTTCTCTTCTTCTCACTTATTCATCCAACAAACATTTTTAGGCACTGGCTTTAGTCCAAATATTATGTGAAGCTTTGGGACACAATAATAAAGTGTCATGATGCCTGATTTGGAAGAACTTGTGCCCTAGTGGGGGAAAGATATTCAAACATAATTGTATGGTGAGCCAGCATAGGCTTTAAGAGTGGTGTGTGCAGAGTTTCAGTGGCTGCCTCCAGGGTGGTGCTCTGGATGTCACATTTTGAGGAGGGGTTCAGAGAGCCCAAGTTCTTCTCCACAGCAGGACTTGAAATTCGAGAACTCCCGAATGATGCTTAATGTATTGGTTTCTTCATTTCAACAAGCACTTAGATTAGGTCAGGCACTATGCAAAGGGCTTCACAAATACACTGGATCCTCACAGGGATACTGAGGAATAGGTACTAACATTACTGTCGTGGAGGGAAGGAAGCAAGAATTCAGAGGTTAAGTCATTTGCCCAAGATCCCAAACAGTGTTTGGGGAATCCTGGATTTGAATTTACAGAATTTCACTCCAAAATCCGTAATGGTAAACTCTACCTACCTCAGCTCAGACTGATCTACTGCTTCTAGATCAGTGTGAGGTGAAGCTGGTAGAGGTGGGTGTGTGGCAGTAGCTCATGGAAAGTATGGATGTGAGTCTGCATATAGAGGAGAGAGACCAGCCATTCAAGATGAGTCTGTGGTAAAAGTGTAGGTGTGACTGTATAAATCCATTCATTTATACTTATTTCAGATCTTCAAAGCATCTGGGGCCTTGTGCCAGGCGCTGGGCATGCAGTGGTGAGCAGGGTGGGCAAGACTTTCTTCCTCGCAGACCTCCCAAGCTAAAAAGGGATTCAGCAAGTCAACGGGTGATTCTAATACCAGGGCAAGTTCAGCCTTGAGTGGGGACCCAGGAGAGGGGCTCCTGATTTGTGGGAGGAGCCTAGTCAAGGGAAGATTTCTGGAAGAAGTACAACATGGAGAGAACAGCATTGAAAGAGTCTAAATGAGATTTGCGGAGTGTGCTGAGCAACGTGGCCAGGGGAGCGGAGGCAAGGGGCCACGATGCCACGTTCAGAGAGACCAGCCCTCTGTGGTCGCTGCACCTGCTTCCCAGAACAGAGCCCATGAGGCCTCACCAAGGACAGCATCTCAGTATCTCCAAGGAAAATATTATCGATTACACTCGGTTCCTCAAACCCAGTGCAACTTTTCCCCTGCATCAGCAATCCAGTAGATTTAACTAAATTATAAGACATTTCTGTTCCAATCTGCTTTGTGAAGCACTTATAAAAAGGCCCTTTATAAATCTTTATAATAATGAATTATGAACAACAAAAAACGTGCTGCAGTGTCCCCTCCCCGCCACCCTCCTGCTCCTCCGAAGGGGAAAGCGGAGCCTGATTCATATATCCTGCTTCGTCTGGCCTTGTTTTCTTTTGAAGACAAGAGAACATCATAACCTTGAGCTATCTGGTAGAAATAAAAGATTGATGCTAACTTTACTGTGTAAAATTTGGGATCTTTTCATCCAGATGTGAAGACAATTGAATATTATAAAAACGCACAACCCACTTGAGGAAAACTTACTTTATCCAAACACCAAGAACCTTCACCTTGAGAAAAACTTATTTTTGTGAAAATAAATAAGTTAATACATGCCTTCATGAGAAATAGATGTCTCTGGCAATTTTGAATCTTAAGGTAAAAAGTCCAAACACCTCATTTTAACGGTGCAGAAACTGATGGCCCAGGAGGGGACATGACTCACTTAAGTCACCAAACACAAATGGGCAAATTCAAACCCAGGGAGTTTGACCCCAGAGTTTCCTTTCACATCCACAACATGGTGTTAACTGTCCCCTTCCAGGCCATGATGCAAAGTCGGCTCTTCATCCTGAGATGCTCGAAGCACATAGAAAAGAGGGACCACAAGAGCTCTCACTGGCTGAGCTCAACCAAAGACGGGGCCAGAAGGAGTTGAGAACACCTGATATGATGTTGGGAGAGTTCACATCTAATTTTGGGAGACCATCTTGGGAGAGTTCACATCTAATTTTGGGAGACCATCTTGGGAGAGTTCACATCTAATTTTCATGCTCATGATAAATGAGCAGTGCTGTGTCTGATGAAAATGGCAGGGGCAGGTGAGTAGGCAGCCGACCTCCTGGGGCCACATTACCTCCAGCCCCCAGTCCAGTCCAGTTCAGTCCAGCCTGCACCACTGACATGTAGGGCCCACTCCTGGCGCTCTTCACACATTCACTGAGAAAGTGGAAAGCAGGGGAGAGCTGGTCCAGCAAGACTTCATACGATAAAGATCTAATCTGACTCTACCTGAAAACAAATCAGTGGCCTGATTCATTGTGGGAAACATGCATACTTATATTTTAATGACACTTGTTAAAATTTGAAAGGACAAATCCACAAACAAGTAATACCTTAACAGAATTTTAAAGTATATTAAGAAAAGAAGAATATCCAAAGTGTGGATATATGGGGGTGGTAAGTGTACTTCATTCTTCCTCAGATAAACTATCAGCCGTAGCATTATCATTAATATTAATAATAACATTATTATTATAATCATCTGCCATTTTTTTAGTGTCAAGCACTCTGCTAAGCATTTCAGATGGTTTTAATTCATAATTCATCAATCTCCACAGCAACATTATAAGATGGATGATTTTATCTTCATTTTACAAAGAAAGAAAATGAGAGTTAGTTGATATGCCCAAAGCCACCTGGCTACTAAATAGAGAAGTAGTGGGGTTCAGAAATGGTTAACAGGGGGTTCACTGACATCCTCAATGACCCAAGTTCTTTTTACCTTTCTGTTCCACTATCTCCAGTGAGTCAGTTGGTCTGCAATTGGCTACTGAAGTCCCAGCCATTCAAAGCAGACAGCATCTCCTGAGGCAGAAGGGGACTTTGTCTTCCTTCCATGGGTCTCTTATTAAGTATGAGAAAGCCCTTCAGTACATCTGCCATCATAGCTCATTAACCAAAAGTGGATCTCAAGCAAATAATCCCAGTGGGGAAATATTTTTTAAAAAACTTTTCTTTTAACATTTACTCATTTTTTGAGAGACAGAGAGAGACACAGAGTATGAGTGGGGGAGAGGCAGAGAGAGAGAGAGGGAGGCACTCTGCCCCTCAGAAGGAGAATCAAAAGCAGGCTCCATCCAGGTTCTGAGCTGTCAGCACAGAACCCAACGTGAGGCTTGAACTCACAAACCTTGAGATCATGACCTAAGCCAGGGTCAAATGCTCAACCAACTGAGCCACCCAGACACTCCTAGTGGGGACATACTTTTAAAGCTCCTCAAATGACTTCCAAGAATGGATGGTCAAGACTACTGTAGATTCACTCATTGAGTCTCAAAGGGGTATAGACTCCCCTGAGACACAAGCTACCATATACTGACCAACTGGGGTCATGTTGAAAATTGAAGAATAGGCATTAGCAGCCCCCTCCCCCAATCTCACACAGCCAGCGTGGGGAGGGGCAGTGACCTATATGCAGTGAAGTTGAACTTGAACTGAGGATTCCCAGTGGCCACTTGCTCTTGGGAAAGGTCCTGTTTCCATCACAAACCTCAAGATCTGAGTTCCGTGCTAGCAAGGAGGTGATTTTGAATACTTTTACGAATGATAGGAAATCCTGTTGTATTGTAGGGAAATTTGCTGGGTGGCATGAGAATGATGGATTTGCCATCAAAGGGGTTTCTGCCCTCACTCCTCTTGGAGTCTTTATCAGTAAGAGCATTTCAACACAGTTCAGTTCCCCTGGCATCATCCAGGGACCTGCTCGTCACAGGACCCCTTTCTCTGTCCTGGGCTGCCCATGCTTGTGCTTGAGCTCTTCTCGGCCTGGTCTTCTAGGCCTCCTCTATGTTTGCCAAAGGAACATGCACATGAAAAAAAAAATGTTTTCGGCAGGAATAATCACACTCTGCTTGATCTCTGAACTAAAAATAGTTTCTCTGCGTTGTAGAGAAAACTTAGAGGCCAAAAAAGTACAAGGCGACATCAACCCTCTCTCCAGAAGCAGCAACACCTGGAATGGAGGCTTAATTATTTCCAAAGCAACGACAGGCAATTTAGAGGTTTTGGGAACCTGACATGTGGTCTTGGCAGCTGCCAATCACAGTGGGATCCAGCAGTGCGGGGCTGGGGGTTGATGTGACCTTGGGCATGTTGTCTCCTCACTGGGCTTCCTCATCAGTAAGTTGGGGGAAACAGTACTTTGTTTTCAGGGCCAGTGTGGCAATACTGCCAGAGCATTTCTGAGAAGCGTCCTCCCTTCACAGACCAGGAGCCACTTGGAACTGAGGAGGACACCCTGAGGGAGACAATGCTGGCAAGCGTGCGCAAGAAAGGCGGGGTGAGCAGGGTGTGCGGTCCTGAACAGAGCAAGAGGCTGGGGAAAATGAGCCATACCCAGAGCTGGTGCAGGGCGGAGGGAAACAGAGATAAAATGCAGCTTGGGATCTGATAGAAACAGTTTTATGCAGTTGATGGGGTGTCAGCGGAAGCTTTTAAACCAAGAAGGACATCAGAGTTGTATTTTACAAAGTGTGGGGAAGATAGGAATAGCCTGGAAAGTGGACTGTCCAGGAGAAGACTTTGACCAAAAGAAAAAAGAAAAAAAAAAAGTCAAAAACAGTGCAGAGGCAGTAGGGATGGAAAGTAGGGACACACAAGATTTTTTTGGAAGGCTAAAAAAACAGGCCTATTACTGATTAGAAATAGCTGGAATTTAGCATATGCAAATGAAAACCTCCCTCCCAGAGCCTGTGTCCTGCTCAAGCCAAGCTGTGCTCCTGGCAAAACCCACGGCGTCACATCACACTGGCTTCCTCTCAGCCGCGTCCCCACTGTCCCCCACTTGTCTTGCCCCAAGGGTTGGCCTATCGTCTCCTTCCAGGCCCGAGCTTGGAGTTCACCCTGCCGACTGCAGCCAAGGGAAAAAGGACATCCAAATGGGAGGAAACCGCAGAGTTTTCTGTTTTCTTCTGCAGAAGAAAGCAAGGTTATTTTTGGCCCCTTTCAGTACAAATCAGATTTTTTTTCTTTCTCAAAGCCTTGTGTCTGGCAGGCTTCGGGCAGGGGAGTGGAAATTAGTGCTTGCATTTTGAATACCTCTGCATTTTTGCTGGCTGTCGGTTTTGTTTGTCTTCCTCTGCCTGGCTGTCTCCCCCATCTCCGGATTGTTGACTTCACTCACACGCGGCTCTCAAGCCAAAGAAAGTAAAACCAAGTCCTCGTGCTCAAGGATGGAGCCCTTCGGTCGGGAAGAAAGGACAGGAGGGGAATGTCCCACGTCTGGATATGGCTGTGCACCCACCACTTTCACACACGAGACGGGGACCTTTAAGGTCCTTGAGTTAACTCCCCAGTTGGGAACCCCTGACCCCCGCTGGTTGGTGCACAGCTGGCAGGGCTCGGCCGGAACTGAAGCCAGGCTTTCTGACACGCGGGCCACCTTTTCTCCCACATTCACCTCTGCCTCTTTCGCGGACTATAATTGCAAGTGTCCCTCCCGGGGCCTCAGAACCAGGCACTGTGAGCCCCAGCTTGCTCCAAACTGTGGGAAGGATTGAAGCCCTGACTGAGAAAATGATGAACCTCTGTAAAGCTCGGTTTTTCTGGTTTGTGAAATGGGCATGTGAACAGTGGACGTTCGAGTTGATGTGAGGGTTAAATGAGATGAACCATGTGGAGAACTTTGGGAGCTGCCTGGGGTATGTTTAGGGCTGACGAAGTGAGTGTGCATAAGTGTGTGAGTCCTGTGTGTGCATGAGAAAACCACACGGCCACTTTCACCCAGCGGTCATGTGATTTTGTTAAAACCCTGCTAGTGGTGTTTGGCAGAAGTTGCCAATGAGTTTCGATCCTCTTCTCAGAAGATTCTTTTAATTTTTCCCTCCTTTCCCAAAGGAACCTTACACTCAAGGCAATTCAGGTTAATGTAACCTGTAAGGATGTGAAAAACAGTAATTGGGAGGTATTGCTTTGTGCACTTTTAGCTTGTCATGGGTGGGTGCTGCTTGCAACCGTTTTTTGTCTTCAGTGAACACTGGTGCGTGCATGAGCACAGGCATGTACACCATCCTGATGCCACTTGTAAGCACCACGTTTTCTCATCTCCAGCACTCCCTCATCTTGAGCAGAGATTCCTCCACTCGCTGGTCATGAGGCCCTCCGAAATTTCCTACTCCAGTTAATGCTAAATGACGATCGATACAGTAATGTTGAATACACCGCGCTGCATGAGCACTTGTGTTTTGGGAACTTTGCTTATGTTGAGCCAATCTTTTGAACAACTCTGAAATTTATGTCCATTTTTCAGTTGAGTCACAGGGGGTGAAGGATCAAAGTTGCTCAGTAAGACAATGAAATAAGGCGGATAATGGCAAGAAGGCCTATCTGGTTTCAACCATTTTTTATGTTTATTTATTTTGAAAGAGAGAGAGACAGACACAATGTGAGTGGGGGAGGGGCCAAGAGAGAGGAGAGAGAGAACCCCAGGCAGGCTCCACACTGCCAGCACAGAGCCTGATATGGGACTCGAACCCACGAAACTGTGAGACCATGACCTGAGCTGAGATCAAGAGTGGTATGAGCCACCCAGGCGCCCCATATCTCGTTTCAAGCACTGTTTTGGTTTGTTTGTTAGCTTTATACCAAGGTGCCTCTCCTTGAGGACAAGAGGGGTGCTGGCCTTGCTTTCTCTTGTGTCTCCAGTCTCTGCCACATATTTGTTCAGCATTTGCAAATATTTGCTGGATGGCTGCAGAAACAAACAGGCACAGCATACACACACACCCTTACTCGCGCACACACACACAGACTGTGTTGTTGTTTTATTGTTATAAGATACATATGGCTTCAAACCAGGCTTCAGTGGCCATGGAGAAGAGAAGGGGGGCGGGGGGGCTGTGGTTTTTGCCACTGCCAATCACAATGGGATCAGCCCAAAGCTGGGGGGTGCATCAGTCCATCACTGAGGAGTAATATGACCTTGGGCATGTTATCTCTCCTCTCTGGCTCCCCTGTTTTTCATCAGCAAGTTGAGGAAAGATCTCAAAGAGCATGAGAGGGGGCAGCTCTCTGAGGGACTGGGCAGCACAGAGACATTCTGATCCTGCCTGGTTTTCCATGCATACAGAGACTACTGAGCATCCCGGAACTGGTCCTTGTCTCTGAAAGTGAGCCAATTAATTCCTACTGATACAAACACATAGCTGGCACCTGGTCACCAGTGCCCCCAAGTCAAATATTCTCAATTTTCCAGGTTTGCAGAACAGCAGGCCTCACGCCCCAGCTTTTCTCAGCGTCCCTGACACTCGCCACATTAATCCCATTAGCACTCAGGGCGCTGTGTGTCAGAAGAAGGACGGGAACCCAGCTCTTCGGGTTTACTTTAAGGGCTTCTCACCCTGACTAGTGGCAGTCATGTGAAAGCTTTTGACACCAACCCTGGGGAAACCAGGTTAGGCTTCTCTGCATAGGTAGCAAACACAGGCACCTGCAAGACCGTGTGCGTGCATATCGAGGGGGCATTGCTATGAGCTGTTTGATTCACTCATTCATTCACTGAAGGACTATCCCTCCCAGGGTAGGGTTCTGGCATTTCCTCTGAAGAACATTGTTTCTGTGGTCTGCTATTAAGTTAGACTTAAGAGGAAGGGAGGGCAAAGAGATGGAACATTCTTTAGTCAAATAATTTTGGGAAATTTGGATTAAACAAACTTAACAATACTTTTTTTAAGCAAGATTGCTCAGCATCTTTAAGAGGTTAATATGCACTGTGAGTGCACGAGAAATATGGTATCTTATAATTAACATGCTCTTCTGACAACAGAATTGTTTCCTCCCTGAAAACATCCCAGGAAACCAATGTTCTGGGAAAAAGAACATCCACAGAATAAGAAGAATTTGAGCCTGGCTTTTTACGCAATTTTTACACAGATGGAAGCAATTCCAGGTGATTCAAGTCAGGTCAGCATAAAAGGCCTCAGTCTGGGGAGAGTCTCCTTTTCAACAGCAGCTCCATTTTCGATTTCCTCCTCAGCAGGCTCGTGGCCTCACGGGCTCTGTGCAGGTAGGTCTTGCTGAGCCTTCAGGGTGGGCACTCCAGGCTTTATATCACAGATACTAGGACATCCTGAGCAAGAGCGAAGGAAGCGATAACACCCAGGACACAGGCTGGCTTCCTTCCCTGGTCTTCTCTTCCTGCACCCAGATTGGCTACACACACCATTCTCTGGGAAAGGCTTAGAAAAGGGATTTTCAAGTGTGTGAGCAGAGGTGTTACTGAGTGTGCGGGGGTGGGGGGGTGATAGCATGTGAAGTCCAGGTTCCTATGCTGAACCTGAAGTGATTGAACCCCAAAAGGTCACCATTTGGGAGACTCTTGTGCAAGCTCTGTGGAAGCCATGATGGCACAGAGCTGTTGTCAGATGGCACGCCCTGGGTGGACAGTGGCCACTGACTTGAGTATGACTGGGATAGTCCTCAAGGATTTGGTGGTCTGGGTAATTTCCTTAGGAGGGGGGTTGGTCACAAATCCTTACAAGTGTCCCTATATTCATGATTATTCTCAGTATCTTAATGCACAAGCTCATTTTTAACCTCAAACAACAAACTAAAGTTGAGGTAAGATCAGATATAGACTTTAGGGGATGTGGAATAGCTGGGTTCTGTGTCTTGCATGAGGCCTGCACACAGAGGTGCCCTGCCCCCACTGGGGAGTCGCTCTGTTAGAGAAGGTTCTCATTCAACACCCTCCCGAACACAGACTGGCCCTGGGCTGAACTGATAAAGGGATTGTGATAAGAAGGAAGGAGAGGAATTTCAGAAATGCCATTGCCTCACTTTCCAGAAGCTTCCAAAGATCAAACCCTGACCCCATACTACCTTTGCTCTCAGAGTGAATAGAGAGTCAGGGAGCTTGCCCAAGATGGGAGCCTTCGTGCCACCTTGACTGGCATTATGTGCTGGTAGTTTCTGAAAAAAACATTTGGGAGCTCCACATTTTCTTTAGGATTTAGGGAAGAGGAGGCGGTCATTAGCATTCACTGAGTGATGACTATGTAGGGGGCAGAAACAGAGTTAAATCTTTGGTTCTCAGACTTGGCTACACATTGGGTTCTTTGGGTAGTTGGTTGGTTTATAAATACTGATCCCTGGGTCCCATTCCTGGATATTCTGATTTAATTGATCTGGAATGTGGCCTGGACATCTGAGTTTGTGAAGCCCTTAGGTGAGTCAAATGTGCAATGAAGTTTGAGAACCACTGCTCTGGAAGCTTCTATCCCATTTACTCACCAACAGTCCTCCAGCGGGGACACTCATGACCACTCCTGTCGGCAGTTGAAGAAACGGAGGCTCAGGGAGTTAGGGGCTTTCCCAAGCACACACAGCTGCGGAGGCTAGAACACGTTTCCACTGCCCGTGTTGCGTTACACTGACTCACACGAGGCCATCATGGGCCAGTACCGGGCTTGAACAAGTTGGCGTCTCAGAGCAGCTGTAATGCTCACTCAGTGCGCTCTGCTGTGCTCCTTTCAAAGGGCAGGAAGTTGTAGCCAGGCCCATGAGCTAAGTGACTTGAACCCCACAGCTATTAGGCCCACCCAGGAATCAAGACAGCTAACATTAGGCCAAGTTTATTTTTCTTTTCCCTTCGAGAGTGATAGCCAGAGGAGAAGACTGCACGGGAAGTAATGCAGACACATGTGGGCCCCTGGGGGTGTGGGGTTCACAGTCCATCAGGAGCCAGCCAGGCTTGACGCATCATTCCTCCCTCTGCACTTCCGCGGCCACGAGGATGTTTGCACTCCCACTGGTATTCAGGAACAGAGACTTGACTTGGAAAAGAAAAATGTGGCCAGAAAGGATGCTAGGGCTGGAAACCAAGGGTGTGGTTTGTGCCAAATTGTTGAAAGAAGGTGTTAAAAAAAAGAAAAAAAAGAGGGCACAGCATACAGGATAAACGACTTAGAATCTCACTTCCCTAGACTTTGCACAAAGCTCCTCACCTCCAGGAACTTTAATTTCTTTATCTTCTTATCAGAGATTAAAATTTCAGTTCCTTCTCTGTAAAGTAAGGATTGCAATCATTGAGAGTTGTGGTAATGAAATGTGATTATGTGTGTATTATATATGATATATAATGTATTGTTAAAAGTATAAATAATATGATAGATAACTATTACATTAGTTATATGTACATTTGCTAGAGGCACAGCTATGGGGAACAGCATGCCAGGCTCAATCAGGAGGCTAAACCTGTTGTAAGTCCATCAGAAGCCAGTTGGTGTGGTTATATAAATGATGGCACATCATTGAATGGAGTTCTTTGCAGGTGTTGAAATAAGGTCTGTCCATGTATCCTACTAAGGAAAGCAGTGTGCAAGACCTTGGGAAAGAATGCCCCTTTTCCTTTTCCCTGATGAGAAACATTTACATAGAAACGTGAGCAGGTATAAAATATAAAACAAAACCACAACCAGATTCTAGTTGTGCTTATAAACATGCATCTCCTTCAGGGGACGGGTATGTTTTTTGGAGAAAATATATTTCTGGAGAAAGTACCTGTAAGAGGAGACTTTGGCAAAAGGAAAAGGCAAAGAGAATTTTCCACTTGATTTTATACTTTGCACTTTATTTCCTGCTCACATGAACAGTTTGTATGTTTACAGTGTGTGTGTCTGTGTGTGTGTGTGCCTGTGTGTGTCTGTGTTTCACTAATAGTGAAACAGAAACAAAAGGGATTTGCATTAAGACACAAGACAAAACAAAGACCGGTCTAACCCTGGGCCTTGAGCTCCTTCCCTGTGTTCTGGGCCAGCCCAGCAGATCTGGTTATTTTTCCAGCTGGGAGTCATTTCATTTTCCTGCCTTAAATCCACTATGAGCCCAGATCTGGCAGGAGGCTGACGGAGGCCAGGGCCCAGGGAGGCCAGCCACCCCATCTCGAGGCAGGTGCTGTCATCTGTATGTGTGAGTGCACAGGGGCTGCAGGGCTGGGCATGTGTGGGGAGGGGTGGGGAGGAGCCGAACAAGTCTTCAGAGGAGAGGAAAGCACGGACAGTGCCTAATAAGGAAAGCCATGTGGTGTGGCACCAAAGTTTTTTGTTTGTTTGTTTGTTTAATTTTCTTTAATGTTAATTTATTTTTGAGAGAGAGGTAGCGCGAGAGCATGCGAACAGGGGAGGGTCAGAGAGAGAGAGAGAGAGAGAGAGAGAGACACAGAAACCGAAGCAGGCTCCAGGCTCCGAGCTGTCCGCACAGAGCCCAATGTGGGGCTCGAACTCAAAATCTGTGAGATCATGACCCAAGCTGAAGTTGGACATTCAACCAACTGAGCCACCCAGGGTGGCGCCAGTTTTAAATGCTTTAAAATAAAACTGGAAGTAAATTTAATTTAGAGGAAGATGCTGATGATCTATCCATGGATGCTGGAGTTCTCTGGGTGAACAGACACTCACTTTGGGGGTGATCCTTCCCCTCACTTGCTCTGATGTTATGACTGGTGACCCCAAAAAGGCTTGTCCATACGCCATGTGCCTGGATTACCCCAGAACCTGTGAACACAAGCATATTTGGGAAAAGGTCTTCGCAGATGTAGATAAGGATCCTGAGACAGATCATCCCAGAGTATTCAGATGGGCCTTAAATCCAATGACAAGTGTTCTGGTTAGGCCCTTGGGCAAGACAGAAGCGAAGACGCAAGGACAGCGGGAGAAAGCCACATGAAAGCAAAGGCAGAGAGTGAAATGATTCAGACTCCTGAGGCATACCTGAGCCACCGGGAGCAGGGGAGGCATGGAAGGTTCTCCTGCAGCCTTCAGAGGGAGCAGGACTCTCTGCCGACACCTTGATTTCAGACTAGTGGCCTCTCGAACTGTGAGAATAAATTTCCATCTCTGTAACCACCGATATGGTAATAATTTAGTATAGCAGCCCTTAGGGGACTAATATACTTGCTGAAGAGACAAGGGTGGCCTTAGATCGACTTCCCTGCACAAGGGGCAGACTCTGAGGTTTGGGATGAGAACAGGCAGGCCTCCGTACCCCACTCCAGACTCCATGTCAAGCTCCTAATATCCCCTGTGGGCCCTGCCCCCTCTCTTTGCCAAAATAGCTTCTTCTGACTCTATTGGCTTCTGCCAATTTTTTTCTTCTTAGGGCCTCTCATGACCTGTTGCTCTTATCTATTGGTTTGATTTAATTTTGTATAGTAACTTTGTCCCCCAGGAATATGTGCTTCCTGAGGACAGGGCTGTCATCCAGCTTCCCTCAGAATCTCCCCTGTCTCAGTGCTGGGCACGTAAGGGTGAGGTGATCTTTGAGGAAAGAGGAGAGGGGAAGGGAGGGCACTCTGATCAGGACCCTGGGATTAGCAGGGGGTAGAGCTCAGAGGGACGTGGAAAGCTCCTCCACTGAGCCTCACAGTCTAGGCAGGTTGGGCGCAGCAAATGCTGGGGGGGGGGGGGGGGGG